>NC_141702.1:45214149-45400532 GCF_971803275.1 Cyanistes caeruleus
TTGCTTTAATAATCTGTTTAAATCCTGCTGTTTAGCAATGCCAGCATCCTGTCACCCTTTTATAAGGCTTTCTTCACATATGGTATGCATTTCTTGAATGCTTCCATTATGTCCCCAAAGGGTGTCCTCACCATCTGCAAGGACTGAATTCCCCCAGCCTAGCCTTCTGATTTTTTTTTGGGCAAGTATGCTCCTTTTTATGTAGCCTCTTATTTTGAAGTAGGTAAGTTCTCTACCTGCTTATTAAGCATACTTTGACAGAGGAGATTATAAAATTGGACAAGAGAAACAAAAATATTAACTTGTAAATGTCTGTGCTTACAGGGCACATATCATGATCTTGGAACAGACACCATGGACAAAATTTAAATTCATCTTTCCTACATTTTCTTCTTTCTTTGTGAACAACTGAAAAAAGCACCTCTTTATCAAAAAAGGTGCCAGTCCCATCCCAAATAAGTTGTAATTCCTACCATAATTGATACCTGACTACTGCATCAAACTGTAGAAAGACCACTTCTCTGTGAATGGCTAACAGTTGGGATATTCTGCTGAGATCCTGTGGATTCTGGAAGCTGTAATAATATTCTGTATTCTTGAAGTTCAGTCCCTGCAATCTCAAGAAGAGTAAGTTTATCAGGTAAGGTGTCAGAAACTGCACATAAAAATATGTCGATTTTGTAAACTTGTTTTCCCTCCAGGGGAACTTTGTATTTCAGGACTTTCTCAATTTTTCATCCTCCCATGTTTACAACCCCCTCAACATTACAACAAACAGGCTTTAAGAATGGAGACCGTGGCAGGTGGAGATTTATGAGGATGCAGTAGTCAGGGAGGAAAAGGCATAGTAATGAAAAGTTACAAGTAACTCAAAATCGTGGTTCTTTCAATAGCCTTTCCCATTAAAAAGTTAAACTTTATAAAATACAAGCCAAGGATTGTGGTAAATCCTACTATCATTTTAAGGTTAGGTTTGTCAGACACAAATAGAATCATGTCCAGAGATGGAATTTTACTTACTCCAAAGATCTAAACTAGATACTACTTGATTAGGGATGAGAGGGACAACATTTCCAACAGTTTTTAAATTAAATACTATTGTAGCTCAGTCCTGCAAGATACAGAATATTTTCCTGCTGAGGCTCTGAAGTTTTTTATTCCCTCTAAGCTTAGGAAAAACTTCTCAAAGCAATGAGTCTCAGCAAGTCATTACCCTTACAAGAGCACCTGCTCTTACTTGGTGCTGTAGGAAGTGTGTGCACCGGGCTTGACAGTTTCCCAACGGAGCCCTGGTAGAAGTGATTTAACTCAGAACTACCTGTTATAGAAACCCAATGTTCTGAAGGGCCTGCCATCATTCAGGGAAGTTAAATGGTCTGATATGGAGGAGAGGGAAATTATTCCTCAGCAGCAGGAACCAAAAAGATCTCTTGGTCATCAGCAACAGAGTAAAACTGAAAAATGTGTTACAGAGACAGCAGAGACTATATTTTCTGTTTTAAAAGTGTAATAGCTAGGCACACATTAAATGTGTCTGAAATTGAAATACATTACACATAATATTCCTCCTACATCTGGTTATGTGGTTTCTCACTGATCATCGAGCTCAGACTTTTTGATTGTTTCGAAGCTCATTATGCATGCTAATTTACGTGAGCTTTCTCAGTCATATACAAATGAAGTTACTGATATGCACTTGATTGCACAATGAGCACACACCACAGCACAGGAAGGGGTTTTTTGTCAAAGAAAATAAACCCACTTCAAATATCAAACATTCATAAGCACAGTAGTAAAATAAAAGCTGTAACAAGTATTTATGATTCACTGACTCCTTTCTTCCTTCCAAAATGAAAATTCAAGGAGATAAATTCTGAACTAATGAAAACCTTACTCACATAAAAAGAAAAATACATAAAGGATAAAATCTGGAGATAGTAAAAGACCAAGCTGGTCTTTGATATGTTTTAACTAGTTATTGAAGAATTCATTGTTTTTATCAAATTGTTGTTATACATTTGTCATTTTTTAACAGATGCCAGGACAAAAGGAAAGATGTGCAGAGAAACTTTTTACTCCTGAGTTGTATGTGAGCAGCACTAAATGTACATATATATGAAGAGGGGCATTTCCTGGTGACAGAAAAACAGTCCAGACATGCAGCACTCACACCCACAGAGAAGATGGTATGCATAAAATGCCATGTTTTGAAATTCCAGCTCATTATACTGTGAGAATACTCCAGGGGCTGAAAAGCAAAATGCCACAAGAGCACTTCAGTACTTGAGACAGGATTATCTGATGTGACCTTGGTTGCCTAATTATCATACATCAAGTTTAATTTGGCTCCTGCATTCTCAGGCACCTCCAAAGGGAAGGGACTTTCATCTTACTCACAATGAACACATTTTAGCTGAAGGTGTCTGTGTAAGAGTGTCCTGCAGAGGTGTTCAGTGCCAGCGGAGGTACCAAATGGGTGCTGAGATGCCGGTAGTTACACACCACCTCCCTGCTAACTGCTAAAGGAGAGGCAAGCAAATCCCAGTCCTGCAGATGTTTGACTTGAATAATAAGCCAAAGCTCTTCGGGAAGCCAGTACTATCTGTCTCCATGCAGGATGACACATACCTCAGCTGTTTCACCCTTTGGAAAGGAAAGGAAATGACACATTTACTATAGTAACCCAGCCTGCCATTTCAAATCTTCTGGTAAAGAGAAAGTCATCATAGGCTGATCAGATGGTTTAACAGGCACTTGCTAAAGGTGGAAGAAAAATTTTTGGACCATGTTTCCTATTCCCTGAAGGAGCAGACCTCCCAGGCCTAGTGGGTGCATTGCTTTTCTGTGAGATCATGACAGATCTGTGATGCTGTGAACATGCTCTGGAAATACAACAGCCTTCTGAAAGTAAAATGCAGAAGGAAAAAGAAAAAAAAAAAAAAAAAAGATGAAATTTCATCTTGAGTTTATTCTTCACTTGCCATCAATCTCCTCTTTTTTCCCCTTTCTCACTATCAGTATTTTACATTCTTTTGCACCTGGAACCATCTGCTTAAGCACTCAATATCAGTCACTTTTCAATCCTCTTGGTCACTCCCCAGTCTGGGGTCAGAGGTTCTGAATTTATGACATAAAAGCAGTTTGGGGAATTTCCTAATTGAGCAAAAGCTAGGATATATGAAACCACATGGCAAAATGCATCCACTATTTCTAGGCTTACGTGGGGAACCCTGAGAGCAGCCTGCAGACAAGACAAAGGCACAAATAAAACCTTGCAGATTACTGTCCCTAACTAAACCCACCAAAGTAGCAAATATTTTTGCTTCTTGGGCCACAGCTGCTCCCAGAGACCAAATAAGAACTTGCTGGGGCAGCACTGGAGATCTCACAGCAAGTTCACCCACTAGGTTTTGTTTAGGCTCAGGGTATCGCTTCCACCTGTCACCATTCCATCTACTGTCACAGCTTCCAGTTAAGAAACTGTTTCCCCAGTGTCTCTTACAAATGCTTTCTTCAGTGTTTACACTAATTCAAACAGATACTGCCAGCCTTCCTCCAGTCCTTTCCCCCAGCTCCCACAATGCCAGGGCCCACCAGGTACCTCATCCCTCCTGCTCCCTACCTTACATATTTCGGCAGAAATAAGTCAAAAGGTCAAAAAGGGCCTAGCTTTAAGTTTCAGTGTGCACAGGAACAGGGACAATACTATACAAACTGGTGGGCTGGAGAAAACTTGGAAAATAGGAAGTATTTGGGTTGCTAGGTTTTGGTTTACTCACATATGACATTTAACCTAAAGGACCCTTCATTTTAATTTACTTTCATTTCCACCTAAAAGTCAACAGGACCAGACCTTTGTCCTTTCTGGCAGGCAAAGTGTCCCTGGAGTTCTGGGCGTTTTGGTTTTTTTCAGCCCAAACCCTAAGTGTAACCCTAACCCTAAGAGAAGAAATAAAACCAACCTTTTGCTGAGGTGGCCAGCACACAGCTAGTGCCAGGGAGCAAGGTGTGGAGGTGTCTTTGGGATGGCTTGTATCCTATAACCATTTTTGGTTTTGTTTTTTTGGCCAGAATGGTCACTACCTCCCCTCTCCCCCAGCTCTGGGGTGAGGGCAGCCCAGCATCCTCTGGGGCTTGTGGCCAGGGGCTGGCTGCTCTTCCTTCCCATGGGGGGGTGAACAACCCAACTTCCGCACGGCACAGCGCACGTGACTGGAGATATTCTTGCCTTGTGGTTTTTGCCTTTTTCCCTCTTGGTTGTTTTTTTCCCTTCAGCATTGTGACTAGGCCTTGCAAGGGTCGCTTCTCTGCTCCTCTGCCACATGGGAGCCTGGTGCTGTGCCAGGACCCAGGAGCACCCCCTCACCCGCTGGGCCATTCCCTATGCAAGGGAAACACTGACCAAAAAGGTGTTGCCTTTCTCCCAACCTGGAAATGAAACTCAAGATACTTTTAGTAAGGAGCTAATATAAGAACAAATCTTTGTTTGAAGGCCTTCAAGGGTAGTTAGGGAAAGATGTCCACAAAAGCCCATCCCCACAGGGATGAGGACATTTTTATAGGTTTTAGGAAATTACTATAATAGATAAAAAGCACCAATTAGGAGGACAAGTGGTGATGCAATTCCCCCTCAGGTCAAGCTCCTCTCTGGAGTCACTCCCTCAGCACTAGCTGTACTTTGTCCTTTAAATGTATCTTGAAGAGTTGTTCTCAACCTTGGCTCCCAGGAAGAACCAAGATAGCACTGGGGCTTTGTACCTCATGGGGCTTGGAGTTTTGGAATTTGAGTTTCTGCCTAGGGGAAGGCCATGGAAAATTACTGGGAAAGGTAGTCACTAATACAATAGGCTACAAAGCTACAAATGTATGTACAAAGAATATAGAGAAAATATAAAAGGAAAAACAAAAACTCCATTGCATCACTGGGACCAGCCACTGCCGGTGAGCTGTGCAAAGGAGTAATCCCCTGCCCAGCCCCACTGTTCTCTAGGGTTCAGGGTTTTTGCCACACTTTAGCCCCACATCCTGTAACCACCAGGACCCCCAGCTGCTCCTGCTTCTGCCATGGAATTGGGCTAAGTGCTACAATTTAATTTTCAGCCCCCAGGGGTCTGCTCACCTCTTCCAGACACCCCTCAGAGGTTCCTGCTACAGCCTATTTGACCACCTGGAGTGCCACCGAGACCAGCTGCTCCCCATTAGTTTGCAAACGGAGCCACGCTCTCCCTCTCCCTTATTGACCGAGCTGCCATTACCGCCTGGCGTGAGGCGGCTGATCCTGTGCCACAGCGCCCCCTGCCGGCGCGGAGGAATCAGCGCACCCACCCTGCCCGGCTGGGAACCAGCGGCGCCCCATTCCGGCCGTGCCCAGAACTGCACCGAGGGGAGAGCGCCTGCAGCCGGGAAAGCCACACCGGGTTCCTGTTCTGTAGATCTTTACCTGAAAGGCCTGTAAATTTATAACTATATTAATTTGGAGGGAAGGGGGTCATATTTTCCATTCCAGGAAACTTTGCGCCTTTCTTGGCAGACACGTGTCTTTTAAAACAAGACAGGAGAGAGAAATGTTGGGACAGTGTCGTGCTACCCTTGGTGCCTTTTGTAGTTCCAGTCTTCCTGCAGCTCAAGGATTTATGGATTTTTCACACCCTAACCCTAAGCAGAGCAGTAAAAGTAGCCTTTTCCAGAGGCTGGAGTGGCCATTACATGGCTGGTGCCAAGGAGCAATTTGCGGAGGGAGCAATGCTGGAGCAGCGCTATGTTCTTTCACAGCAGGCAATCTCCTAAATATACTGGATCCAAAAATTCTTCTCTTTCCCTCCTCCAAATCCCCACCCATCTTCTCTCACAGAAAAGAGCTCTCTAATTCCCTCTCTGTGCTCTGTGCTGACTTTCGTGTCATGCCACCAAGTGTTTTAAATGCCGCTTGATTAAAGCAATGAACTGCGATGAGGGTAGGCTTGCTAATGGCTCCTCCATTTCCAAGAGCACAATGATTGTCTGCCTTGGCACTCAGAAGCACTTAGCAAAGTCGTGATCAGATACCAAGGAGAGCAGAAATAGGAGCTGGACTGAGCTTCTTCATCTGTTTGGTCAACAGTGGTAGATGTGTCCTTATCAGCGAACAAATGTCCCTGGTTTATACCCTTGACCCCCCAGTTTCTTCCCCTCGGTTTTAGTTTTGTGTTATTATAAACTTGGAGAGATTGAACTTTGTAAGGCAGGACCAACAAAGAAGAGACAGATGATCCTGTCCTGCTTGTAAGTCGAGTGGGGCTGATGCAGTGAGCTGAGACTCTGGATTAGGAACACAGAAAGACAAAGGAAAATCAAGGTCCAAGGTCAGTAAATGCAAACAGTAATTTTGAGAGAGAATGTGTGAAATAGCCACATCTCAGTGATTCTAGTGCAAGTATCCATGAAAGCCACAGTCAGACAGGCATGCAAGAGGAGTTTTTGATAAGTTCAGCAGAGGCCCATGGGGGCTGTCAGGAGGGGAGGTCTGGCAGATGTGAGTGACCCTGGAGGCTCTGCAATGTCACCTCTGTCACATGGTGCCAGGTGGGGGTCCTGGGAGAGCACAAAGCAACAGTGGAAGCTGCTCCTGTCCAGAGTGTTTGTGGAAATACACTAGGCATACAGTCACCCACAAATAATAACCTTGATATTCTATTGGAAATTTCTGAATTTTAGAGAAGAATGGCAAGAGAATTACTTTTGTTTACTGCTACATTTTGCTAGCAAGTTGCTTTATAAACAGCATAGAGATATAGTAAAAGCTAAGTATTAAACTTGATTCTAGCTTCCAAAGCTTCTGGAAAGCCCCAAAATCCACATGATCCACGATGTGCAGAAGAAAATTAATCAGGAGATAACCCTAGTGACATGTGAAAAAGCCAGACAAGAGTAGTTCTCCCCTCTAGTCAGGAGAATTAAGATACACGCTCTGGGGAATATGGGAGCTCAATTCTTGTGTGGAAAAAGTAGCCTTGCTGCATAAAGGCAGCAAAGCCTTGTCCTGTGTGTGAATACATTTGCTCTCAGCCCCCCACTGGAGTTTGCAGGCAGGCTGAATTGGACTGGTAGGAAATTACTTCTCTACTCCTTTGTGTTGGAATGTTAATATTTTAGGCCTAGCAGAGCAATTTAAATGTCAGAATTTTTAGTATTTTAGGTATGTTGTGTTTGTACAATTACTGCACAAATGTGGGCAATTTGAGAATTCATGGACACAAGCAGTAAAACAAAGAAAAAGAGGAAATAAAAGGTAAAAAAATGTTCCCTACTGCCACTGCTTGTGGTTGCAGGAAGCAATAATTAGTGTACATAAATGCCCAGTTCTAAACAAAAGCCATATTTTTTTCTCAATATTTACAGAGAACTCCAACACAGAACTGTGGGCCAGGTCATTATTGACAGAACTGGTCTGTAATGAAATTGCATTTTGGCTTTGATACCAGAATGAATTTGATTGCTGCTCAATACAGGCTTTCCAATCTGTTTGCAATGACATCTACTTTTTGCTGTAAACATTTTAGGAAAGCTGAGAAGCAGTAAGCTATAAAGCATACCCAGTGTCAAATCCCAGGGATTACTGAAGGATCAATATTTTCTGACAATGATACCCCACTGATGTGTGGTTTTGTTCTGGATTTTTTGTTTGTTTGTTTTGTTTTCTCCCTCTGTCCCTGCAGAGCTCTGGAAACACAGGGTAAAGCAAGAAAATTTCTCAGTTGTACACCCACAGATAGTTGAAACAGTTGTTCAAAGGTTGAGGATAACCACCAAGAATCAGATACATAGGTAAATACTCTGCATTTCTAGCTAAGCAGCAGCTAAATTGTGTTTACAGCTTTATTTCTTAAAGCTCTTGTCAATCAGTGACCTAAAAGAGAAACACATTTCTTAAGCTTATGAGCTTAGATGTGGATTATGTTGGTTTGTAATAGCAGCATTGGCAGCAAACTTCTGCAGTGCCCAGCTGCCTTCTGACGGGTTTATTTCAGCTCTCAGGACAGTAATAAGGTAAAGATGAGTTAGGGCTGGAGGCTTATGTGCAGCTGCAATGCAGGATTGCAGGACTTTATTTACAGAGTCAGTAGTGGGAACCCTTCTTCCTGAGTCATTGCTAAATTAGGGGTCAGTTATGATGTTAGGAAGCAGAATTTGTTTCTTTCAGGGAAATTTGAAAAAAAAATAAAATATGAAAATATGACCACTTCTAGTAAAAAACACAAATCACAGTTTTCAGTGAGAGAAGGGATGTTGGGGCCCAACTGCAATCCAGGCACTTTGGGTGCTGGTGATTTAATTTCTCTACTGAAAATTCTCTTTTAGCTTCAATTGGAAAAAACAATGTTATACACTTGCAGCTAAAACCAGCCAAAAAAAAAAGGCAAATCAGTTTTCCATTAGTTCAGTGAAATTGTAGGTTGGGCATGAACTTTTACATTGAATGATTTTATTTTGCTTCATATTGGTATTGCAGAAGCACTTTATTTACAATAAATTAACCATATTTCATTTTGATGCCTATTGTATATAGCAACCCTTGTGACTCAGGCCACCCACAGGGTTTCTTATTTTGTTTTCCTGGGTTATTTTTAAGAAAGTCATTTACAGCAGTGTTTCACTGTACTGGGCTGTGACATCACGGCCAAAGAGTGCAGCACCTTTCAGCCCCATTCCATGATTTATGAAATATTCTTTAGCAGCAGCATCGTTTACTTTGCCAAAATTAAAAAGTATGCTCAGAGCATTGATCCTACTCTCCGAGAACAGGAGAAGGTGGTTTCTCTGGGTGGGAGGCAGTTGCTAAGTAAAAAATTAAAGCCAAGCTGTCTGGCTGGGAAGTTGTTGCAGGGGAGCTGGGCTGCACAAGCACTGTCAGAGTGCATCTTCGTGCTTTGCTTCAGGAGCTGCACGTGGTGGAAGAGGGTGGCAGCTCAAGTGACACAGCTCTGACACAGGCTGGTGATGGTGTTCCATCGAGTGGCAGCACTTAGTGGTCTCAGCTGGGACAGAGTCCCACTGTACAGAAACGAAGTGACAGCCTTTGGCAAGTAAGGCACGGAGGCTCTGTGGCTCTTGCTTAGTCATGCCAGAAGGACATGATGAAATCACCAGCTATCTCTGGTGAAACAAAGATAACCTGAAGGCAGAGGTAGTGCCTGCTGCTCCATGGCTCATGTGCACAATGGATTTTACACTGGTAACCTTCTAACTTGAACTTCTATTCCCAGGTCTCTTTTTTCACAAGGCATTCTCCCAGAGCAATTCAACTCTGTGCATTGACTGAGACAGAAAACAGAAGTGGGTCAGGCACTGCAGGGTCATTACGAGATATTCTGCCTTATGACTGCAGAACCAACTTCTCTGGACTTCTGAGCTTGATTTTGCAGCTTCAGTTGTATGCTTCAGGATAGCTACTACATGTGGGTGGAATTTTGAAAACAAGTAAACCCAGCCAATAAATCAGAAATGTTGTCTTGTGAAATCGTGACATCCATGTAATCTGTTAGCTGACTTGGAGCTAGGGCTCCATTAACACAAACTCCACTGCTACAGGCATGTCACCTTCTACAGAAACCTACACTTGGAACAAGACTTCTTGGGTTTCAAGGATGTTTGCACAGCAGTGTTAAAACACCTGCACTTTTTATTTCATTCCTGGGTTCCTACTCTAATCTGGCCTCATTACCGACTACATGATTTCAGTTCTTCTCTGGGCTTCTTATCAGGATTTTTTTGCTGCATTTTCTCATGCTTCTATATCCTTTTCTGTACAGTGTCTGTTTGGCAACATTCCTTCTTGCTTGATTTCACTGTCCTGCTCCATATGTTTGAGAAGGCTCAAGTGAGGGAGAAAATGAGAAATGCATATAAGGTTTCAGCTGGATGGAAAGATACAGGAGGAGTCATTTGGACTTTCCTGTAGCCTGTGGGCAGTGGAGACTCCCCCCACTCCCTCCACTTTGCTAGCCCACCACCACCAAATCCCTGTGACACCTGTGTTGTACTCAAAGGAAGTGGTCCATGGTCACCAGCTGCCTAATGTCACTGGGCTCTGCTTCAACCTTGGAAGAGACATCCCCCTCCCAGTTCCACTTCTCACTATCCTAAAGCAACTAACAGAGGCCACTCGCAGGTCTGAAGAGCAAACTCAGATGCTCCATGGAGCTGTCATAAGCCACAGGAAAGGTTCAGGCATGATCAGCTAAAAGGGGATGGCAGATAGTTGGAAAACTAAAAAGTATCTAAAGAACATATAGGAACCATTTGGGTTGTTCTGTTATCTCCAGTAGAGTCTTAGGATTCAACAAGCTTTTGGCTGATTTTGGAAAAAAGAAAGCCAAATCAGAGGTAAGCTAGTGCTGCTCTGAATAAAGATCATCAGATTTTTTAAGCAGGGCCAAAATACATGTATTTTCTCCCAACATTAATTTTTTGGAAATCCCTTAGTAATGTTCATTATAAAACAAAACAAACCAAAACAAACCAAAACCGAGAAAACCAAAACAACAAAAAACTCAAACCAAACAAAAACCAAACCAACCAAACAAACAAAAATAACAACAAAAAAACCCCACAGAAAATTTCAGCAAGAACCATGTGTAGTTATTAGCATTTACTGCTTCGATCTGGCATGCAGAGGTGCCAGGCAACCTTGAGAGCAGACTGTGCTGTTGGCTGAGCCCACAGTCTGCAGTTGTGCCTCCTTCTTATCTGAGTAACATGATATGCTAGGAATGACTTCTAGCTTCCCTGCATTGTGTTCATCTGCTTGAGAGTGCTGTTCAGTGGTATGAGAATGACCAAACATTTATACCTAGCAATGACCTACCTATGTGAAATTTCAATACTGGCATTTAAATCTGTTTAAGTTTAATCACATACCTTCCTACTTGTGCTAATCTGTGTGCCCTTTCTGAGGGCAGCTTGATTGTCAAATATCAACAAATGGAACACAGAATTGTTTTTATCATATATTAAATGGTCTGTATGTACAAGCTTATCAGAAAGAGCATATTTGTTCTGGTAAATGCATTACCTCACAGCTTGCTGAAAGAAGCCTGGTCACAGTTGTTCCAACTTTCTCTCTGAAGGCAGGAGACATTATGCTATGGGAGGCCAGGCTTGCTGATGTAGCAGAACCAGGCACAGGATCTGCTCCTAAAATTGGATTTCCTAATCCTGCTCCCCAATCCTTCTGCTCCTCTGTCTTTGGCACATTTCATTCTGTCAGTTCTCATACCTACCAGTGAGGAGGTCTTTCTTTCCTGATGACCAGAAACAGACATCTTAAGATTATGTATGAAACTTACACATTTACCAGAATCACAGAATGGGTAAGGTTGGAAAGAACCACAATGGATCATCTTGTCCAATCTCCCGGCTCAAGCAGTTGCCACCTTCAAATACTGGTCAAGAACTGCTTCCAGGGATTCAATATTTCTATATTTCTATTCAACAAACAGAGAAGAAAAAAACTGATTGATTCATATCATCAATGGGTTCTTTTCACCAAGCCACTCATTTAGGAAAATATTCTTGTTCTTATTAAATAGGTATCACAGAGCATATCCTGAGCTCTGGATCATTTACTCCTAGGCTGCGGTATTTGCTCATCTCTAGCTTTGCTCGTTCACTGCCTCTTGTGGTAGATTGTGGGGCCGTGCCATGGGATGATTATGGAAATAACTGCTCTCAGAGCCCAGCTCAGTGAGCAAGAGGAGGAAAACCTTGGTCTCAAAGAGCAGGTTAGAAAAGTAAGGGATGAATATGAATCTCTAGTGAAGAACCTTTTTGTGACTTGTGTCCATCTAAAAGTACAAAATAAGAGGGGGTACTCAATCAGTGTTTCTGTTCTGCTGTATAACTCACCACAAGTGTAGCACTCAAAGGAATAAATTGCTGCAGTATGCCAGGTGGATGAATGTGTGAATCATTTGTCTCCTGCTGCTAGGAGCATCTTGTAAAAACGTCTGGTGGAAAAATAATGTACCTTCTCTTAGAGAGATGTGTTCTCGATGGAACAGGTACCACATTGCAGAGAGTGATGGAAGTTCTTTTCAGTTACAGCAGAGGGAATATTTTGGATATACTTCAGCTTGTAATATTCTGCATTATTTTTCTTGGAAACTTTATGTCTGCTGCATAACTGTATTGCTCACTCTAACACTGCCTTTGTTTTCAAGTAGTTCAGTGATTTCTTTGGCTAAATATGTCATTACTTTGCAAAAATAAGACATCCCAAAATAGTCTATAAAAACTGATCTGATTGGGAGCATAGAGCAATTACCTGCGTCAGATCCTCAGAGTTTTGATTTGATGGTACTTGAGTCCATTAATATCAATAGTGACTCTAGGAATATTGTGATTACTTTTGCAGTCCTAAGAGTGAATCCAGTTTTCAACAGAGAGCCTGATTTTTCATCATACTTCCATTAAATACATACATCCCAGGACTGCCAATAGATTGCCTGCAAATGACACAAATGAAATTCCAGTTTTTTGGTGCCTGGAGGCAAGAAGAATATTGCTCTATCTTCCTGATACACTGATTCTAGGAAAATTGTAAAGAAGAAAGATCATCTGGTTGTAGTTAAGAGACTTTTGAAATCATCTGAACATCGCTTTCCCGTAAGTGCACACTCCATCTCTTACAGGTTTGGTTTGTAATTGCAGGGAAAGTCGGATGTCTATTGCCTTAGCACTGAGCAACAAGTGTTTGAAATCAGCAGTGAAGTGAGAAGGGACGAGTTGACAGTATGATTGATCTAAAGGAAAAGTTTGGCTCCACTGAAAATAATGGTGACTTGAAAGAACATTTTTCTAAAGCAAGGAAATACATCTGTGTGTCAGAGACAAGGATAATATGCTGGTTGGACTCGCTGCAGATAGCTGCTGTTACTGTGTTCTGCCTGGGACATGGGTTGGGTGAAGAGCTGGAGGTGACCCATTACTAGACTGACTCTGTGGATTCGTGACTTCCTGTCAGGAATCTTTGTGTGCTTATGCTCCAAATGCAAAAATGTTGGGCCCTTAGAACCTGACTAACTACATGTATTTGAACTGGATCGGGTCCTAACTTAAAAACTCTGCTTTCAGACTGTTCTGAATGAAACCATCACCGTGCTTTCTACACAGGTGATCATCAGAGAGGCTGGATTTGGATCTGAGGAAGCATAAATGTGAACACACATTCAGTTATAATGTCAGCATTTTCATGTACTGCCATTGTCCTTTTTCTGGGCAGGGGAAGATACTCTGGTGTTTCAGTGACCCTGATAGATGTGCTGATGGGAGTTTTATCTTCTTGTGCAGGCTGGTCACATAAAAGCATGTGGGCAGAATCCTTTTTCACACTAGTGGTTATTTAGAATAAAAAATACATTCAGCTTTATATTTTGAATAAGAGCCCCCAAAACTGACCTTCCAGGAAATATGAACTAAAGCCTGGAAAGTTATTTCCAAGCTGCAACTTCCAAATCAATTCCTTTTATAGTCAAACATATTCCTCCTCAGCAAAGTTCAATTTGTACTGAAATAATGGTAGTCAGCTAGTGAATACAAATGAGAACAAATGGATAATTGCTATATACTTCTGTCTAAAGCAAGTAAGCCTGCAGCTCTCTCAAGCAGAGAAGCTTGCAAAGCAGGATATAACTGCAGGGCCATCAGGGTGAGAAGGGCTTTCAGCACCCCAAATGTATCTGGGAGGTGAGGACAGCCACAAGTAAACAAGGAGCCAGTGGAAATGGAAGAGGTCAGTGTGTGAGAAGGCTGCAGGGAGACCCTGGTGTCCCCACTTTAAAAGGACAGTGTGCAGATGTGGTGGAACACGAGGAGTGGGGAGCTCACGTGCAGTCAGGGGGCTGTGGTTTGAGCAGAGCTGTGGGAAATTGGTGGGCTGCTGCACACCATGGCCAGGGGGGCTTAAGAAGGATCAGCAGGGAACAAGGGGAGTGAGGACTGAATTCTGTGTAAGGGGTGCATTCCCTGCACAAAGTTTTTGAGTGAGAGTGGAGATGCACTACTGATAGCCCATGAGTCAAAGTCAGAAGAGGGAGGAATGTTAGTGAGGATTAATGACTGCAGTGTGGAATCTGTGACAGTCTGCCTGATCAGGAGAACAAATTAGATGGATTTGTCTATAGAGGGATAGGGAAAAGTGGTTTTGATTTGATGTCTTGGTGTTCATCTGGAAATGTACTGGAAGGGGAAAACAGCACTGGGAAAGCTGAGGCAGTTCCTGGGTAGCATTAGTGATAATATCTTAAAAGTAAATGCTAGAGGAGCCAACTCTGGTAAATCCCTACTTCTGCTGCTCATAAGCAAGGAAAGCCATGTGAGGCTGCATTGACTGTGAAATTATTTCAGGATCAGAAGAAAGGTTGCAAAATTATGCTTCGGAGTTAGGATTTGGGACTTCAGGAGAGTGGACTGTGACTTATTTAGGGAATTTATAGGCAGAATCTCTGAAAGACTGCCAAGAGATGAAAAGTGCAGAGGAAAACTCGTTAATTTTTAAATAAAACTGAGAAGATTTCATAACCAGATACCCTGTTATGCAAGAAGACCAGGGAGTTTAGCAGAAATTTGGCCTTGCTTCCCTTAGCAATGAGCTTCTGAGGAACTGAAATAGAAAAAGGGAGATTGCAAATAGTAGAAACATGGGCAGGCCACAGAGCTGGAGTATTTGAGTTCAGATCCAAAGTGGTGAAATTAGGAAGGCCAAAGCCCAGCTGCAGATAAAATTAATATGAGGCACAAAGGCTGAGAAGGTAAGTGGACACTGAATGTTAGACCTTCTCTGCAGAGACACTTCTGCCAGGAGGGCCAGAATCTCCAGCAGCTCCCTGGAACCTCTGTAAGAGTTTTAAGCAGGAAGTCATAGAATCATAAACTGTTAAGGGGTTGGAAGAGACCTTAAACACCACCTAGTCCTAATCCCCCCTGCCATGGGCAGGGACACCTTCCACTAGACCAGGTTGCTCAAGGCCTTATCCAACCTGGCCTTGAGCACTGCCAGGACTGGGGCATCCACAGCTTCTCTGGGCAAGTCTATTTGGAACAATGAAGAAGAAAATGTGGTGACTATACTTCTCAAGAATCCACTAATTTTGTTTTTACTGAGGACACTGTAATTAGCGTGGACCAAGTATATGAACATAGTGTGAACCAGAATCCCCACTTGGCATAATAGTGTTCATTACCATTAAGAAGGCTTCATTTGTGGGGGGTGGTCACTGCTTGCTTTTTTTTGGATTAAATTTCTTCAAATTTTTCCCATTCACATTTCCTGTTTCCCCAAAGATGCAGTAATAGAAATTTATTGCCAAAGGCTGCACTGCTTTATACTGCAAAGTTTGAGCATTTAAAAGTTAAGAAGTGATATAAAGAGTTGCATGCTTTCCCAATTGTATTTACTTCCAAACCACATTGCTTCCTGGGGAAATAATCCTTTTGGGTCTACTCTTACCAATGTCTGCTTTAGCAGGAGCAGCTGCAGCTCATGTAGGATGAACGTATCAGGCTTAGCAAGCTGGTATGTAAGCTAAAGGCTCTGAACTGCCGGAAGGCAAAACCCTCAGAAGGCACAGATCTCTGCTAAGCTCAGAGGTGCTGAGAAAATGCTATTTCCTTACCATTTCATCTGTTAATATGTCTAATTTTTTGCAAAACTCGTGGTAAATTTAGAGAGGGTCATGGAATAATGGTGAGCTTATAGGAGCTCTTGGTAACTGCAGATTTTAGGTAAGAATTCTAAATTTTCCCCCACTGTATTATGGGTATAATGGTGGTCTTCCAATGAGAAGAATCTGAAACAAATCTCTGATGTTTGCTAGAAGCAAGAGTTTAGGAAGTATGTGTAGCCTACAGTATTCCTAATTCTGTTAATGACTCACTGCATCAAAATTTACTATTCCGTAACTGACCAGAGGATATGAAAGAGAAGACAGGCAGACATGAAGTGAAAATGAACTAGATTGTTATTTGGGAAGTGGGGTGATTGTTTTCTTTTTTTAAATTGTATCTGCTTAAATGAAGCAGAACACAGCATGGGGTTTATAAATTTAATTAAAGAAATACAAGATTAAGGACACAAATTACTAAACTAAACTGCAGTGAAGATGGATGGAAAGAAAAGTGCCTCACTGCTTTAAATGAATCTGATTAGGAGTGAACAAACAGGCTATTGATTGTTATAGAGGCTAATTAGCTGCACATGTCAAACAAAAGAAAGCAGAATGGATCATATTTGTTGACTTAAAAAGGGTGAAAACAAAATGGGCTTTGTGTGCTTGTTAATTTTAAACCCTAATAAAATGGATGTGCATACACTTAGTTCAGCTGTATCAGGGAGATGTAAAATCAGAATATTTTACTAAGCAGCTCAGACAAGAATTGATGGAATTATTGCAAATTGGTTGATTTAAATAAGAAATGAGAGCCATCTTCACAGGACTTAAAAGTCTGAAACTAAGAAAAATTATTGGGAGAATTTGACTTTTTTTAAATTACAAATTAGCTCATCTGACTCTGCCAGAGCTTTCTTGTGTTTGACTTTGGAATGATCCCAAAGATCTAAGAAATTGTATTTCACTGTCCTCCACTCCAAGTGCAGAGCATCCTGGAGCCTGCTTTTTCCAGTTCAAATGGCTGGGAAAGGACAGAGGGCTGCTGAATCTGTGCCTGACATAGTAAGTTGTATACATACACACATTTATGTTTGTGCTTAAAAGAATCAAAAAGACCTTGCCTGGAAGGAAAACAAGCTTCATTACACACATTTTTGCTTTAGAGACAATGAAGGGAAAAACAGATTAGTAGATGGACAAGTTCTTCTAATGCATAAGAAATACCAAATTTTGCACTTCTCTGGGTTTATTTGCACGCAAGAACTTGAATTGCTGAAATGTAAATATAATTACAGATGTGCTGTTCTACCCATAGGAAACATCATCTTATATTTTCCCCATTAGGGGACCCCTCTTGTCCATCCTCTTCCCGTCTCTGCTTTAAAAAAGGTCCAGCTTTTGTTAGAAGATAGGAACAATTCAATCCCAGCTTACTCAACACTGTCTAAGAGATTTACCTTTCTGGAAACCCACTTCTCTATAAGAGAGAAAATGATTGCTCTCATATTGTTTCTGTTATGTGCTTTCTATTTACAGGAAGCTCTTCAAAACAAAAAATGTCTGAATGCTGCTTTGTTTCAGAGGCAGCTCATGTATGTAAGGAAAGCTCTTGCAAAATCTCAAGCAGACACTGTCAAGCTAAAGAAATGGCTATACAAACTGGTATCTGAATTCTCCTCTCCATCTCACTTGTTTTAATGAGCAATTTGCCTGCTATTATTCTATGAGAGAAATGGATTAAAACCTAACTACATAATACTGTTAATGGAGTTGGATGTGCATTTTATGGCTTTGAAGCAATGTGTTTGTCTGAGTGTTCTCACCATCCCAGGCAGAGAGAACTAAGGAAAAAAACTGTAGCCTCCTGGAAGAAGTTTGACTCACATACCAAAATGACACCTACAGGTACGACATTTACATCTGTCATCAACAGTGCTGGGTGTATGTTTTAGTAGCACAAAAGACACTACTAATATTTTATTCCACAGATTAAAAAAAAATTAAATTACAGATCATGAGGTTATTAGTCTTCTATGCAAACATTAAATTTCAAGGGAACATTCAGGCCTTTGTCAGTAAAACCAGAATAAATTAATAAAATGTTTTTTTGGTTGGGTTTTTTTTCCATCTGAACACCTTCATGGATATATCACTATGCCAGCAAGCTGCCTTTCACTTCTACACATGGTTGCACATGCTGAAATACCCCATTCCTCAAAGTCAGACTGAAAAGCACACCCTTCACTTGCAATATACTTAATGCCAGACAACATTACTGTATGGAAAGTAAATCTTGTCAAACCAACCTCATTTCATTCTGCTGATAAAATTACAAGTTAGATAGATAAACATTATGCTAGAGATGCAATATATATTTGGAAGGGCTGTGTGGGTTAGCTGCACATAAATTTTGTATTTTAAATTTCAGCATTACACCATATCAATAAAAATGCTAAATGGATTGAGAGCTAGATTTTTTTTGACATATAAAAATGCAGCATTTTTATTAAATTTAGTTGGTTTCTGTTGGGTTTCTAAAAGGTTTGGTAGCAGAGCTATCAGTATACATTTTTGTCAGTGGCTTGGAAATAAATATAAAATTATAGATTATAAAAATAACCAATGACATATTTGGGGATGAATGTTAGTGAATTTGATAAGGCACATACAGTGAATAATGATGTGGGCAGAGCAGGAGTACAGAATCACACAGGTAACTCAGTAACTTGGTTCTCCCTCTGAGACATATTTCAGTGCCTGCTTAGATGAAGAATGAGAAGAAAGCAGGATTTGTGCAGAGCTGGGTGACTGCATCCCTGGACAGGACAGGGAATTTAACAGACAGATGTCTGGCTGTGTAGCGTGGTACTGGAAAAGATGGATGCTGCAATTGTTTAGTTTATGAAGAGGAGAGCAGGGCAGATATAGTAAAAAAGAGTTTGTAGCTCTATGTACAACACAGAAATGCTGCTGCCAGTTCCACAGTGTGCTATGTAAAACAGAATTATTTGAGGGCTGCAGGAAATGCTTTCAGGCAGAGGGCTCAATCTATTTAGCTTATCTGAAAGAAGTGGCATGCCTACAATCTACAGGTAATTATGTTGAGAGAGAAGATCAGACATTAAAAAGTACTTAAGGAAAGGTGAAGCTTCAAAGTTGAGGCCAGAAAAACTGAAAAAGGGGAAATTAGAAACAATTTGTTCAAAATGTGATTAAGCAATGACAACATGGCTAACGGAGTATCATCAAAAACAAATGCCTTTTGGGAAAACATGGATGAGCCAAACCAACTTACTCATTCCAGTACAAGGGTGATGAAGGTAAAGGTGATAATAAAAATTCACTTCTGGTAGATTGATTGCACCATTCTGAGTTTATCAGTCTATGAAACTCTAACCTTAGTAAGGCTTAGAGAGTTCCCCAGTGAAAAATGTTTGGACTGTGACTGCCTTAAATTCTGTGCGTTCAGATTTTTCAGTAGAGTGGAATTAATAAATGGGTGTTCTCCACTGACAAGCTGTCAAGTTACTTCCAGAAGACCCACTGTAACTATCATCTTTCTAGCAGCAGTTTTTGCTGGTTTTGTTTTCTTTTGGTTTCTGACATCAGCTTCTGGTTCTTTCTTTTTTTTTCTAATTCCTTTCTTGCCATTATGATGATGGAATTTACCGACAGCAAGCTTCCAACCTTGCCTGCACAGGATGGTTTGTCCTGATATGGGTGGCTTGAAATACCATTGCATTTGACTGAAGTGCAGATTCTCACATGTAGCCATACTGTCTGTCTCTACAAACTACATACAAATGTTTGAAAAAGCTGTGCTCATTTTCCCCCTCATTCCTTTCTCATACATTGTTTTAAAAACAAATTTCACATGCAGAACAGAGGCTGGTTGCAGAAAGCAAATGACAACAGAATGAGGAAATGGGAAGCAACTGAACATTTTATTTGCAGTTGAATGAGTTCTCCACATGAATGTTGTTTTGAGGCTTCTCTCTCTAACAAGCAATGATATAAATTCAGCATTCTGTTTCTAACTCACCCTACCCTTCCCTTGTGCTCCCTGTTTTCACAACCCAGATTTTATTTTGGGTTTAGGTCTGACTGGGTTTTTTAGATACCAGGATAATTCAGATTTGTTTACCAACATTTCATTATCTTCATTACCAATGAAGACAATGTGGGACCAGGTCTCTTTTCAGTCAACTCAGCTGGGCATGATATCTGAGGATTAATCATCAAGGTTTAAAAGGAAATCCAAAAGGTGGGTATGGGAACTGGGATAAAGCAATTAACTCTGAAGTGTTTATAACTGCAAGTTTTGGAAACAAAAGCTGTTGGAAGTAGTTTAGAGGAAGTTACGAACTTTAGGGTTTTAGGGTCATGGTCCACTTGTTGGTGGCATCTTGTGCATTAAGGAAAGCATCAGCAGTTGGGCAAGGGAGGGGATTGTCCTGCTCTGCTCTGCACTGGGGTGGCCTCACCTCGAGTCCTGTGTGCGGTGTTGGGCACCACAGTATAAGGCATTAAGCCAGGTGAGAGTGTCCAAATGAGGCTACAAAGGTGAAGGACCTTGAGGAGAAGCCGTATGAGGAGCAGCTGAGGTCACTTGGTCTGTTCAGCCTGGAGAAGAAGAGACTGAGGGGAGACCTTGTTAGTCTGCAACTTCCTCAAAAGGGGAAGGGGAGGGACAGACACTGGTCTCTTCTTTTTGGTCACCAGTGACAGACACAAGGGAATGGCCTGGACTTGTGTCAGGGGACAATTAGGTTTGATATCAGGAAAAGGATGGTGGGACACTGGCACAGGTTCCCCAGGGAAGTAGTCATAGCACCAGCCTGACAGAGTTCAAGAAATGTTTGACCAATGCACTCAGGCACACTGTGTGATTCTCAGGGATGGTTCTGTGCAGAGACAGAAGTTGGACTCAAGGATACTGATGGATGCCTTCCAACTCTGCATATCTTATGATTCTATGTCTTTCTGCTACTTCTCAGGACCATCCTGTTGACCCTGGGTCAGTATCCTTGCTTTAGAAAGTGAGTATTCTCCAAACTTAAGAGGTAAACTGCCTAAGAATTTGTGTAGGGTGCTGGTGCAGAGGGAATGGGTGTCCAATGTCAGACAGAACATGCTGGCAGCCCTGGGGAGACTGAGGTGGTGCAGCTAAAGCAGCAGCTGGCTGGGTTTGGTAGCTCTGGGGGACTTGGATGTGCCCCAGGCCTCTGCCAGAATGGTCATTCTCATCACCAGGCAAACAAAGAACTTTGGAGCCTCTCTTGGACCCTGCCTCCCTGCTGGGGCTGTGTTCCTGGGTCTGCAGTGTCTGTGATATTTTCCAGGCAGGGCTTTGACACCAGTGCTGCAGAGCTGACAAACTGCTGTCCTTTGGCTTTATCTACTTCGCATTAGACATGAACTGTCTGCCCTTACCTCTGTTTCACATTGTCACACATTACAACACTCGTCCCCAAACTCTGAACCACAAAATGAATGGACTGGGAAGAGAGCTGCTTTAATCCAGTCAGACCACAAAAATGGCATTAGTTTTCACTAAACTGAGGCCACTGTACTGAACTGATGTGCTGAGTCTAAATTTTAGTGCATAATTGCTAATCATTAATTTAGTGTAACTTAGATCCACTCTTAAGATTGTCTCCATGCAAAAGGTGCTGTAGAGGGTTAACTGCTTCAATTTAAAAACTGTTTTGGCCAAGTAAATACAATCTCTGTGTTTAGCACAGTTGGTAGAGTAGGCTCTTGGCTGTGAAATGTGCAGTGCTTCTTTTGTAGTATAGCCTGCAGAAAAAGCAAAAAAAAAGCAGCTGTTTGGAAACTACTTGATTACACTTTAACTAGATGAATCCATCTACTGACAATTTTGCTGCCTCAAAAGCCTCCTTACCCTTGCTTTCTTGGTTTATTGAGAAAACTTCCTAAGTGTGTCTGAATGTCTCTCCCCTAAAGTGAGCAAAATATGTTCTGTCTTCAGTCTTTCCAAGCATCAAGGTGAAAGCATGAATTGTTTGTTTTCCAGAGTCAGGATGACAAATGCCATTCTGTTGGAAATAATTTCTCAGGCTTCTGGCTTGTTTTCTAAACAAAATCATATAAGAGACTTTTACACAGCTACAGCAGTTGGTGCAGACACATAAGGCCACTGATTTCATAGGTGTCTATCTTTGATGGGGCTCTGAACTGTTTGCTTTGTTTGAAAAATAACCCCTCAAGATCAGAGATGTCAACAGCTGTATCAGCCTTTGAGGAGAGCAGAACAGAAAAGGGTAACTGCAGCGCCCATACTTTTATTGCCACACAACAGTCCCAGCTGCAGCTAGCAACTATGAGGTCATTAACACTAAAAAAACTTAAATATAAATTTATTTAGCAAATTATAGTCAGTATGAGAGGTGAGGGAAGAGGTACTGGTTTTTTCCACACACCTTTGCCCTGAAATGGATGTAAGACCTTGTCTAATTAGGGTTACCTGCAGATAACAGTGAGAAAAAGGCCTCTTTATTGTTTTTATCTTCCTCCAGCAATGCCTGAAACCCAGATTCTTATTAAACAGTAATGAGAATGTCAATTTGCACTATTCATGCTGTACTTTGCATCCAGAGGGATTATAGGCATGTTTAGCAAAATTGTAATTATGGATTATTTCAACCAGAGAGAACTGATAGCCACTCATTCACTTGAGTGCACAAGGCAACATCTTTCTGTTTCAATCTTGGCCCCTGCTTTGAGGCAAAGCTATCAGATGATAAATTTTTGTTGCTGCCATTAATCCTTTTCCCATCTTTAAGATACAAAGTCAGTTAACCCAAGAGTGCAGTTTCAAACGGGAGACAGGCTGATGAACTGCAATGTCGAGTTTATGGTCTGGAAGCTGCAGTGTCCCAGAGGAATGTGACTGCAGGTAAAGGCAGGTTGTGAGTTATGTGTCCATGTCTCTGAATGTTTCTTTAACCTTTGAAGGAATAGGCAACTTAAGCCAAACATAAAAGAGGAGACAACATGCTCTGTAATGAAAGCATTTAGGTAAAGGAGAGAGACCAAAACCTACCTTCAGGGAAAGTCACACAACACAAAAGCCATATCTGTGCTTTCTGACGCCACAGCTGCTGAAGCTGCACAACACACCCAGTTAATAACTTTAAACCATAATTTGTATCCTTTTGCTTTGTAGGGATATAATGGGAAATAAAAGGAGAACTGCATTTAGTGGGAGAGGCAATTAGGAGACAAAAGATCCCAAGTGGTAGGAAATCAGGCTTCAGTAGTGGTTCTTTTCTTGGAGCAGCTTAGAAACCATGTGGGGCAGTCAAACAAGACTGCATCCTTGTAATTCAGTTAGATACATGTCTATGATTGCAGGAGTTTTTTAGAGGCTTTCAAGACAGCAGTGAGAGTTTTATAGTTCTTAATTGAATTAACCTGGAACTTAAACCTTTTAACAGAAATCTTTCTTCTCAGCTGTTTGCTATGTAACTTTTAAAGGTAATGCTTATGTAATTCACGTAGTTGTAAAAGCTTGATTAGGGATTTCTACCCCTACCTGTCTGAAGTTTCTGCTTTTTTTCTGTGCTATTAAAATCCTACTGTCAATCTGGCAAACACATGCAGAAAGATTGATGGGCAATGCCCAAATTCCTAGTAAGTTAAGTACAAAGAAAAAAACTCCAGTGATCTTTCAAGGTCCATTTCTATGCTATGAAGAATATAAAGAACTACAAATTTAATTACAGTTTCCTCCTGCAGGAAAATGTTGGCTGTTCCTGCTGCAGGAAACTGAGAAATGCTCATTAGTGCAGAGCTGAAGACAAGACACAAACCAAATCTGGGAAAATCAAGAAATGGGAGATATTTTTAATTAATGCACAAATATACTTGGCTTCTCTGGCTTTAAGCCAATCAAGTTCAGGTGAAAAGTTGGTGCAAAACCCTTAAGTCACATTTATGCCACTGAGCACAAGGAGACCAGCTGTGACAGGAGATTTTTTTTCTCCCGCAGGGAGTTACTATTGTTAAAGGTGATGCAGAGCTGGAAAAATTGTCTGAGGAGGTTGGAATTCTCTGTGCTCAACACAGGAGTGCCATCAAACTCGAGACACATAGCCTGAAATGCATCAAAAACTTTGCAGTGTATTGTAGCTACCTTTTCACCTGCGATATTTTTATTCCTATGTCTAATATTTAATGGATACTGTGAAGTTTGTTTTTTTTCCATTTCAAAAAGGTAGAAGGAAGTTTGCCCAGCTGCTGTCCCACAGTACAAACAGGATAAGAAGTAATTTGCCAGATAATAAGGCAATATTAAATGGCTCTTTTTTTTTAAGCATTAACACTAGTACTTCTGATAAGGCAATCCAGGCTTGCATCATGTAAAGAGTTGTCTTTTTTGTTAAATCGACTGCACTGTGCCACTGACCTGACTTCAGACCTATAGTATTTGGCCAGATATATCTATATAGGGGTGGCAATTCTAATGTGCAATAGCTGTGTTGTGACTGTAAAGGCAAAGATGTTTTTGAAACAGATCATGTCAGCTTCAGGAATTGCCCAGGTGGACTAAGACTTCAGACAGTTCGTACGAATAATCTACAATTCGCAGTCTGAGCCTTTTCCTCTAGGTATTTTCTCCAGTCTTTTTCCTTTCTCTTTCCAATCTTCCTCTTCTTCCCTCTCCAGTGCACTAGGTCCTGCCCTGTCTCAGCAGCATAGTACAGTTGCTGCTCTTCTTTCTGGGTTCATGTGATGTTTGTGTAGGCAGACCTCTCAAGCCCCTGCTGCAGAATGTGTGGACACCTGCTGCATCTGGCCAGACTGGGTCCTTGTGCACGCTGGCCAGCTGCCAGCTGCTCTCCTGCTGCTTCAGCAGAAGGCCAGAGTCCCTCGGGCAAGCACCCTGAAATAATGCCAGAAGCAGTCAACCACAGCTAAAATCTTGGATCATATCTAAGAAGTGTCTCAATTAACATGAGGTGCAGGATCACAGATACACTACAAAAACACCCTCATCTTTTTTAGCTAAAGTTAGTGGGAGATGCTAACACAGGGTGAGGAAGTGGTACAACCACACCACATTGCACACAGATATTCATCAGGGCTAACTCACATCAAAGCTGATGGCACGCAAAGCCTTTGAGTCAGTGGCAATTTTTCTTGGTAGCTGAAGGGTTGGCATTAAGTGGCTGCATCTCTGTTTTTCAGAAATTAAATTGAAGACTGGAATTCACTAGAGAATTTGGTGTCACTGGGAACAGACCTCCACCTTTTAACACCTCTCCACACCTTTTAATCGTGGCTTTCAACAGGACCAGAAAAGATGCAGTTGTGGGGAAAATAGTTTCATATAATAAAGTAGATTTGGGACAGCAGAAATCTTCTGCTTCACTGAGATGTCTCTCACTGCAGGAATGAATGCTGATAAACTCATTACTATGAATTGAAAGGGCATGGAGTGAGCTGCAAAAATTGCAGAAAATTTCAGGTTTTGTGAGTGGTTGCAACTGTTTGCAAAAATTGTCTCCTGTCAAGATTATTCATGGATTGTTTTTTGCAGACTAAGCAATATATTATTCAACTATATTATGCTGAATGTTCACAACTTGGGGTTCCTTTTTTTTTCCCCCTTTACCCTAACACTTTTCTTAGAGGTCAAAAACAACAGCTTTTGTATTTTCTTGAGTTCTACTTTAACTCTGTGTTAGTAACTCTTCAGGTTTTGCAGCTCAGGTTCAAGCTGTCAGCATTACCAGCAATATCTTTTTAATTTTGACCCAAGAAGCAGCAATGACAGAGGAGGAAACACTCTAAGACCAAAAAGTAATGATGGCATTGATACTCAGCTGACATGGTTGCAGAATGAGCAGATTTTTTGCTAGTCTGCAAGATGTGATTTGTATACAGACTCAAGTAGGTTTCATGTGGACAGGAAGTCAAAGCCCTTTGAAGATTTCAAGAGCAAGGTGATAATAGGCATTGCTAGTAAATGGGAAAAAGAAGTTCCAAAAACTGACTAAGGAGCAAGGAGGAGGTATTTAGTTAGCAATAGTGTAAGAGATAATTTTTTTTGAGTACTATGCCATGATTAATGACACTTTTTATATCTTACTTATGCTTCCAGGTGCCTAGCAGATGGAAGGAGAGAACAGCAGATAGGATACTACTACACCTAAATGAAAAGTCTCTCCCTACTGCCTTCACAGGCTACAGTAACAAAGGCTGGTCCAGAAGTAAACCTGAATGTATTTTATAATCATTCCAGGTCATTTTAGAAAATGCCGCTGAACTGGCAACCTTGAAATAGGAAAAGTGTAACTCACACATAAATCAAAGAGAGGCAGTAATACTCCAGTGCTGTGCACATGTACTTCAATGCATCCGGATGCAGTATTCAATACCAGCTCCAGTCATTCACTCTGCTAATCCATCCTAGGTACTGGGTGATGCAGATGCTCCTCCTGAGCAAGAGCAGCACATCATGTCCCCCCTTCACACAGTGCAGCACAGTACAGAAGGGCAAGGACATCGGCTGAAAGGCTTCCTTTGATCGTGGTAGCCTTGGAATATGGTGATGCAAAACACAGCTAGGTGCTTAGAGAAAAACATTGGTATCTTGTGTTTTATTTGTTTTGTTGTTTTTTTTTTACTGCCATCCTATTGCAACCCTTGTCTACCACATCCTGCCTGATGCAGTGCTCTCACGCCCAGAGGCTGCTGCCTGCACACTAAACCTTTCGTGTCTGCTTAAAGATGACTCATCAAAAGTGTTGTCTTGACCTGCCCCAGTACCTTCTCTACTCTCCACCTAGAGAGGGGAAGAAGTGCAGCTCCTTCCACAGTGCTACACTACTAGAAAAAACCAGAAAAGATTCATAAGTATATCTGCACTTATCTTGCATGGAAAAAAAGCTTACTTTTATAGCCTAGACAATAAAGGCCTCAGAGTATCTTCCAGAGATCAAATTGTACTGCAGCTTTTGATTAGTGACAATACCAATCTATGTGCCTTTTGGCATCATCCACCTGCCTGGATGCTTGTAAACACAAATAATCAAACACTTAAGTACTATTTTTATAAGTAACTAAGACCTAGAATTAAATTCAGGCAAAACTTAACAGCATTGTCTTGGTCAAACACTGACTAAAAGAGCTCAGAGTTGCATTAGAAATGCTGCGCTTCTATCCTGTAGAGATACAGGATTCCTAGAATAGGGCTGACATCCTTCATCATTACTGAAAAGAGTTTTAATTCATGCACGCTTGCTGCTACATTGAAACAAGTAACTTTATTCCCAGAATGCTGTGGAATCAGCTATCAAATAACAGAAGTTCTTTTTAAGGTATGCAATAAATGAAGGACAAGGTGAGTGATAACTATCCAAGGTCAGTTGTCACTAGAGAAGCCATCAAATGTGATTTGAGCATGCTCCAGAAACCAAATGCCAATTTGGAAGTAGAGCAATAGCATCTGTATGAAGCACTTACATGCCACTGCAGTAGCAAAAGGGAAGGACTGTCTCTTGTTAAAGGGCTGCTTCTTGTTAAAACACCTGAAGTATTACTCAATATAGCAAAATTCAAAGTCTGCTTTAGAAAAAATGTTATACCTACAGGAGATTGTCTTCAAAGAACAGCAGTAACACAGACTGGTCTTACATGGATAAACCACTATACACAGA
Source organism: Cyanistes caeruleus (assembly GCF_971803275.1). Lineage (NCBI taxonomy): Eukaryota > Metazoa > Chordata > Aves > Passeriformes > Paridae > Cyanistes > Cyanistes caeruleus. The sequence goes on from NC_141702.1 coordinate 45,241,481, forward strand.
CTTTCAGTGGTGCACTGTAACAAAAGCTGAATTCAGTCCTCAACTCCATGGACTAGATGGATGATTTCCCAGAAGGCAAAGCAATTTTAATAACATCAGGAGGCTCTAGGTTTCCTTCATTCCCATACAGCCTTTCCAGAACTACAGCTAACTTTTTTTCAATTTCTCGTCATATACAACTGTGTCATGTCAATACACATTCATACTTGGTACACTACCCACATAACTATCAAGGTCATGATGTGAAACTGAGGTTTCTTCCCCCAGAGCTGGTTATCATTTCAGTCAGTCAGCAACCACAGAACTGCACACCCTCTGTTCTCTTGCTCAAGCATACTGATAATTTCTCTGACATGTGGGGACTGAGGGACCAGGTAGATGAAGCTGCTATCCATCATATTTGAGAAGTCAGGGTGGTCAGGTTTAGCTCACACTGACTGGAAAAGGGGAAATATAATCCCATTTTTAAAAACAAAAAGAAAAAGGGTCCAAGGAACTACAGGCTGGTCAGTGTCACCTTGGTGCCTGGCAAGAAGATGGAACAAATCCTCCTGGAATCTTGTGCTAAAGCACATGGGAAATAAAGACACAATTGGTGACAGCCAGCACAGCCTCACTAAGGGCAAATCATGCCTGACCAATCTGGTGGCTTTCCCCAGTGGGGTTACAGCACTGGTGGGTGAAGGAAGAGTGACAGACATCACTTACCTTGACCTGTGCAAAGTATTTGACACTGTCCCACATGACATCTTTGTCTCTAAACTGGAGAGACCTGGATTTGGCAGATGGCCCACGGGGTGGATAAGGAATTGGCTGGATGGACACACTCAGAGTTGCAGTCAATGGCTCAGTGTCCAAGGGGAAACCAGTGGTGAGAGACATCCTCAGGGCTCGGCACTGGGACCAGCACTGTTTAACAGCTTTGTCAGTGACACAGACATTGGGATCAAGGGCACCCTCAGCAAGTTTGCCAATGACACCAAGCTGTGTGGTGCAGTGGACACACTGGAGGGAAGGGATGTCATCCAGAGGGACCCTGGCAGGTTTGAGAGGTGGGACTGTGCAGACCTCATGAAGTTCAACAAGGCCATGTGCAAAGTCCTGCATCTGGGTGAGCACAATCACAAAAATACAGGCTGGGCTGTGAATGGACTGAGAGCAGCCCTGAGGAGGACTTAGATGTTTTGGTCAATGAGAAGCCCAACCTGAGCTGGCAATGTGCACTCACAACCCAGAACAACTGTGTACTGGGGTGCATCAAGAGAAGTGTGATCAGCAGGTCATGGAAGGTGATTCTTGCTCTCCACCCGGCTCCTGTGAACCCACCTCAAGCACTGCATCTGTCAGACCTGCAGGAGTGAGTCTAGAGCAGCTGCAGATATCCCATCCCTGGTAATGCTAAAGCTCCATCCAACCTGGCCTTGGAGCAACGTGGTCTAGTGGAAGGTGCTCCTGCCCAGGGCAGAGGAGTTGAAACTAGATGATCCCCAAAGTCCCTGCCAATCGCAACCACTCCATGGTTCTTTGCAATCAGAAAAGAAATAAGGCTCAGAGCAATACCTTTTTCATGAAAGTTCTAACAGCCTCTGTGCAAACATACACAGCAGCCCCTCTTCCACATGACATCCAGCATTACAAACTTTGCTTAGAAAAAGGAGTATTAAGTCTCACAGGTTGTTACAAGTGTAACACTTAACGCATACTTTGCTCCTCTTTGGCTTTAAGTGGAAAACAAGAGTTAAGCTAACATGGAAAAATATGACCTGAATGAAAATTCTTCTTGAGATAATTCTAAATCTGAATCGGTTTTGTTAAATACAAAGTTAATACTGTTTTTAGGGGAACTAACTCTTCAAACCTTGCATTATTCGTCTTTCCCTTAATATTTCTCAATTCCCATGGGAAACAGCTCACCTCCAAGTCAGCAACCAGACATTCTGCTCGGGGCTTGCTCACATTAAAGAAAGTTCACAAGTAAAATTCCATTCAACAGATTTTATTTATCAATTTGGTTTTGTGATTACAACTGCTTCAGTTTTCTTCCACTGAAGACAAAATACAAACTTTAACAGCAACACTTGCAGAGAACATTCGTAAGGTAACAGCTTGGTATTTGCACAAGTTGGCTTCAAGAAAAAGCCAGATAACTTGAAGAGTCACTACGATTCAGTGCCTAAAACTGATTTAGGGGCAAGTACAACTACAGATCTATGAGCTACCTTCCACTTCAAAACACAAGGCCAAGAAAAACTGCAAGTTGTTACTTCAGGTTTTATGCTAGTACACAGCACAGATCAGCTGATACTGCATTTCACAAAGGAGTAATCACTTTTGACAGTGAGGCAGCCAAGCATATGGTGAAGATGTATAACCCAGCCTCCCCTCCCCCCAAACAGCTAAAAGGGAAACAATTCAAGCCACAACTCTGAACTGTGGAATTACACCTTGCTGGCAAGGCTAATGAGCAAGAGGTGTGTAGTGCAGGCCTTCCAGAACGTGACTAAATTGACACAGCACAAACTTGAGTTTTTCAGATAGGCATTTTTACATGCCAGAGATCCTGGGTTTCCTAAAGTCTTGGAAAATAGCAATTGCTGGCACCACAACAAATTTAGTAACTAAGGCAAGGTATTCCTTCTATCCTTTTAAACAAAATTTGAGGCAAACAAGTAAGCAATTTTAAGGCACTTTAAACATTATTTTTAGTTTGTTTTACCAACATATTTTATCTGCAACCTAAATCAGGATTAGCAAAGCTCATGAATAAGCATTTCAGCAACATTTTACAGAGAGATTTTTCTGTGGCAATGTTCTCCATGCTATGAAGTGTTCTGTAGGACTTTTCTGCAAGTTTCCCAAAAGAGCCTTTTGAGGCCAAAAATTGTATACTACATACAGTTTGCTTTGCTGAGCTAAAGGCAAACTGTCGTATTTCAATTGAGTATTTTGTTCACTTCAAAGCACAGAATACAAGCTCATGGATTTATTTTTTTTTAAACAAATGTAGCAAAATAGTTCTTAGATAGGGAAAGGACAGATTTAAGTGATTTCACAATAAGGCCAACGATATACTGCCTAACTCATCCACATACTGTTGCTGAAAACTGGCTGCTCACTGCTGTTTTCATAAACCTGAGCTGATTGTCTTAGTTTTGTTTAGAAAACCAAAAGCTAATGAACTCAAAGATACAGTACTGGTGAGTAATCTCTGCACTGTGTAGCAATTTGAGTTTTCTATGCAGCACAATAGAAACAATGCCATTCAAACGAAAAGAACACAAGAAAGCAACACTATACACTTCAAGTTTCCAACTGAAATGCACTTAATTTGCTTTGTAATTCAAGTCCCACTGCCATGACTATTATCTGCTATCAATGCTATTTTTGTCTTGGGTGCCAAATTCCAGTCAAGTCAGAGCTAGTAAGACAGTACTACAGATCATCCCAAAACTGATGATCAGGGGATATCATCAGAAACTATGTATTATGTGCTACCCACACCATTTGATTTTATCTCTACTTCCGTTTTTCCTGTGGATTTATTTTCACAGGTACTCAAGTCAGTCCTCGTTGGAGATGACGTACCTTTGATACTCAGATCACGTGGCTGATCCAGCCAAAGGCAAAAAAAAAAAAAAAACCCAACAAAAAACTAGCCTAAACTATTTGGCTGAATAGATTTCCTTAACCAGTTCACTGCAAGGTGACACAAACCTGAAGCCAGGAAGGGGAGAAGGGAAAGAAAAAAGATGTAGCTGTCAGTGCCAGGATTACAGCTATCCTGACTAGGATCAAATCAGGAGATCCTCCAAATGACCCTTAATTGTTCCTTCAGCAAGCAGACATACAGGAGAGTAATAAAGAAAAAAACAACCCAAGCTTCTGAAATGAATTGCAACGAGTTTAAAGAACCGTTTGATAACAAAAACATCAGGATTTCCCAAACATCAGGATTTCAAGTATAAACGTGAGCTGTTGCCTTTTTATACAGGGAGTGAACTTAATTATAGCATTAGTTTTATGGTTGATCTTTGTAGGCCAGAACAAAAGGTAAACAAGTCAAAGCTTCTGTTTGTGCCTGAACATTGCTGCACCATACTCCTCACTCTAAAACAAAATCACTAAGGGACAGTTATTCTAGGGATTTTTTTTTTTTTAACTGGAATGCTCAAGTCACATATATTCTATATTCCTATGTAAAGCGAATACTTAAAAGTTCTATTTAGCTTTGAGATAGCTGGGACATGCTTACAGCCTACTGAAATTTAGTCTTTTAAGGCACTAATATTTATTTCCCCATTAGAAGGATTATTCCTACATCCACCCTCAACATTAATTGGAAATGGCATAGGAATTCTGTTTGGAATGAAGTATTTTATGAGGCAACTTTTATTCTTGTGTTTTAAAAAAAAAAAAAGTTATGTTATTCTGTTAAGACATTGTCTAATTCTACGTTTTTGTCCATCTTTCTAGCAACACACTGTAAGAGCCATAAGCTACTATAAATGGTATTTCACTCCCTGAAATCAGTCACCAGTAATTCACATCTTGACAAAACTGAAGGGATACTGTATCAGATGTTGTTTCAATTAGCCTTCAGAAAAAGTAATTTTACGATTGTCTACTGGACAGTGTTGCCACTGAATAAGAATCTCTAAACATTCTACATTTGGTATATCAAGAAAAGTCCCACATCAGCAGCCACTAAAGGAAAATAAAACAGCCATTAGAACCCATGCAGCATATTGCAAATAATCCTGTTGAAGAGATTCATATCACTTCTTGCCAACTATAATGTTGCAAAAATATTCATTTAAAGTCTTCTTTTAGAGATTTAAAGGATATTATGAACTGCTGTCTTCCATGAGCAACAGAAAATATTTTGGTTCAGTGAACTACAGGTGTTGGGCTACTAGTCCATTACCAAGGGGCAGGTCCTAAAGCGTGTGGTAATTTCGGTCTTTAGATCTGCAGAATTTGTACAGAAAGAAAATAACAGCCTGCAGACCCAGAACAAGGACAATTCCACCTATGAAACTTGCAGCATCAAATGTAGATTTGCGTGGAACAGGTACAGGAGCCACAGTAGTATCTGAACCTGTTAAACACCAAATTAGAAACTGTAAGTGCACAATGCTCCCAACAGTTTTACAGATTTTAGTGCTGGATTCTTTGTATTAGGATTACTCAAAACATCAAAACACCAATAAGAAAACAAAAAATAATCAAAAGTGAAGACATTACAGCATCAGTACTTAGATTAGTGGTACTGAAATTCTGATTAAATGTTGTTTGTATAAGGCTAGAACTATTTATAGACAAACTGCTCTGGACCTCAAAACTGAGCAATACCCAGTTGGACTTTACTTGTATTTAAAAAAGACAAAGCCTTTCTCCTTTACATAAAGCACATTATTGATATGCCCACATTCAAGGCATATTTTTCAGTCACTGCTCCATGTTCCATTTTTTTCTCGCTTAAATTTAACATAAATTGTTATCTTCCCTCTACTGGACCCAAGAGTTATGCTTAAAAAACCAGCTGAAACACAAATACAAGTCTGGAAATAACAGCCATCTGCTGATGGGTAGTTTTAAAGAGTTCTACTTTGTGAGAGCTTTTCATGAAATGGCATATTTAGGACTGACTTGGAAATAAAAAACTTCAGCTTATTCCCATCACTGTAGCACAATGTCATTTAACAAAAACAAAATAAAAGCATTATTATGGTGAAAAAAAAAAAAATACCACCTCCCAGAGACAAGGGACTTCCAACCACACTATTAAAATCATCCAGCTGATCTCATTTGACCACCATGTTTCTGACTTTCTCTATCTCACCAATTAGCTCTGTTTTTCAGGCTATGTAACCTTGCTACTTGCATACACCACCCTAACAAAATTAGACTTGTCATAAAATTAGAAGTGACAACACCAGACACGCCAATGCTACTTTAATGCTGTCACTTGGTGAGTCTTTCAAGGTAGCTCTTTTAAAGCAAGACTGATTTCTAAGTAATTTATGCTTTAATTATGAGAGTTGTAGCAGTTACCTGCAGTAGTGGGTGTCGTGGTAGCTGAAGTAACGGTAGGTTTAGGCTGAGGAGCATGAGTAGTTGCATTGGTGACGTTGGCTGTTTGAGAGAAGACAGTATGTATACACCATAAGCTCCAAAGAAAAGTCTGCAAGCACTGGAATTCCTATACAAATGATTTTTCCTGTTTTGCTTTAACAAGGATAAGCTTTGCCCTCAGTCTGTATCCCACACAATTTAGGTGGTGAGCTGCATGGCATTAAGCCAAGTTTCTGCAACAAGGATTATTTTCAAACTTGCGTACTATTGTTATCCAAATATTTCAAGGTTCTCCGCAGATCAGTGATTCTTTGTTCAGACAAAATGACTTTTCTTTCAAGCATTCATATAAATGCTGGTATTTGAACAAGAATCAAGAGTTCTGCTTCAAGACAAACTGAGAATCTTGCATCAAGGCAAAGGACTTTAATTAAACTGTCAGTAGAACCAGTTAGTATTACTTGTACTAAAAAACTATTTAATGTAATACATCTAGACAGGAGACACACACTCTTTCCTCTCCTGACCTCAAAGAATGCCATCATTGGAATAAAGCCACTCACCTAAAACAAAACTGTCTCCTAAAAACTTCCATTATTAACCTACATAATCTGGGTCTATGGCCTCTCCCCCACCCCTAAAGATTAGTATTACTAAAAATTAATCAGTATTCCACTCTGAGCCTGGGACAAGTGTCAACATTTGTGGGTTTACTCAAAGCTAAACATCACCCTACTGTACATTAGGATGTTCTGAGCCTAATCAAGTACCAACCTGTTACCTCCCACCTCCCTTAATCAGCAAGTTTTTAAAGATTAGGTTATTTTTTAAAAAAATACTTTAATTGTAGAGATGGCAGAAAAATTTTTGAAAAAACCCAAAAAACCAAACTCTTAAGAATTCATGATTAGCGGCAATTACTAATTCAATTACCACTGCACTAACTTTTAACACAGAAAATACTTTCCACCAACATTACTAAGAGTTTTCTAAAATCCATTCTTCCAAACCTTGGAACCATTTATGCATTCTGCAGACCAGATTTTTAGTAGCCAAGCTACTACAGTGAACTTTGGAAGAAGCCCCATTCCCTCATGTTATTCTGTTACTAGTTCTAGGAACTAGAATTCTGTAACCAGTTCCTAGTTTCCTGCTATTCTGTGCTCAGTGCTACTGTATTACCTATAGGAGTAGGAGCTGTGGTGGCAGAACTGGCTGTGGTAGCATTGGAAGATGCTGTGGTTGCATTGGAAGAGGCAGTGGTGGCATTGGTGGGTGTTACAGTGACATTGGAAGATGCCGTAGTAACACTGGTAGAAGGAGAAACTGTGGCAGCTAAGAAAAAACGAAGAGTTACATTAGAGAGGTTAATGCTGGTATTGAACAAAAAAACAACCCAACAAAATCAGCAGGCATAGCTTTAGGAATTTCATACAGCGCTGAGTTCTACTGTAGTTTTAGTTTGAAATTACAGAGCTTTTCAATCCACCATACTAACATCAAAAGTTGCATGAGTGACTACATGAAAAATCTTGTCACAGGCAGCCCAATCAAGCCAGCGTTCAACTGGCAACTCAAGATTCCTCAAAGCAAACCTGAGTGAGAAGAACCCTACTGTCCAAGCAGAAACTGTGCATGCTTTACACAGGAAACTAGGTACAGAGTACTGCTTCTCAACCTCACTGCAACTGAGACTGAACCTGAGCTATCAAGTTCAACAATAAATAAGCGTTAGTTAGATAACTGAATCAGAATGGAGTGAAAACCAATCAAGAATCTGAAAGTTTAGCTACAGTTCCTGTTCTGAGAGTTGCTGCTGGATGTAGATGCTGTCAGCTTCAGTACACATTATACCAAAAAACCCTCACAACCCACAAAACAGGGAACTGAGAAGCCTCCTGCAACTTACTATGTTACCAGGTGTAGTGGGCTGATCACACATAGACAGCTTATCTAAACTGATACATCAGCAAGCCTCCTGCTGAAAAAGCATGATGCCCAGAAGTCCTTAATGCTCAGGCTCATTCAAGTGTGATTATTTACATCTTGAGCATAATTCATCAGGGTGGGAAATCAGAGGTGACTATTTCTACAGAGATAAGTTGGATACATCAGAATCTACATTGGCTCCCACTTGCATCTAGGTAGTTCAAGGCCACCTAAAAGGCTGCCAATGTTCTTCCCGTGTTAATCCCTTGAGGCAGTGTTGAGCCAAAACAACTAAGAGTCAAAAAGATATACAGATTTCTCTCACGCCTACAAAGTCCCCTATTTGTTTTCAATTATTGAAAATTTATTTCCTTGAATTTGCAGAAGTTAAACACAACAACTCGATAATGTCACCACAAGTTCAACAGAACAGACTGCAGAAACATTTCTCCTCAGATACATTATAACAAGGCATTATAACAGCATGCTGTCTTTGGAAAGCACTAAAAAAGTTCTTTCAGCACTCCTGATCAAGAGGTGATTGTTACAATTTTAGAAACAACACACAAGTCCAAGCCAAAAGGAATTATTTCTGACTGGCTGTCGCCACCACAAGATAGCCCAAAGCAGCATGGAAACTTCATCTCTGTTGGTGTCAGTCAGTCTCTTTAACAGAACTGTTTAATTCACCTAGGCAAGATTATTCAGTGTTTTCATTTGCTGTTCTAAATCTTAAAGCTAGAAAATCCTGTTTTAAAGTTCATTTCTTAACAGAATTCAGAAAAACTGAAATTGGGGGGGGGGCTTCACAAAAGTGAAATTCAAGATCTTATCTAAATTATTCATATCCTGGAAAACTGCTTTGCACAACAAGCACAAAAGTCTGAAGTAGATATGCAACTGAGCACATTCCTAGCATAAAGGATTTATCTTAGGCGGTTCTATATCCTGTATTTCAGAACTGCATGAAGATTTGAGCTAGTTAATTAAAACTGGAAGGTTCATAAGCTCTTCCTATTTACTGTGTCTCAGATGACTTAGCAGGTTACTTTTTTTGTTCAATATGCAGCTTACTGCCTTGAAGACACTGACAAATTCCTTGGGATGTGCTGTATCTAACAGGAAACACCTATTTTAATCTAAGAAACCAAGGCAGTAGCCAGATGTGTTAAATGAAACATATCAGGCTTCCTGAAACAGCAACAGTAAGCATTTAACTGAATGCTCGATGGCATTGTATATTTTAGTATCACGTATCATACCTTTAAGCAGGAAGCAAAGTTCTTATTTACATATTTGTACATGCTTATATAAATTGTAGAAGGCATCTCAACAAAAGGCCAACAGACAAAGGAGTTCTAAACACAACTGCTTCACATTAAACCATGTAAAAACTGAGTATCTAAACACTTACACGAACACTGTGTTTCAGTTTTACATTCTTCAGGTTTTGCTGTTGCATTGAGACATGTGGGGTTTTTTTCTGTCAGAAAAGAAGAGACAAGATATTATACAGTAGCTGAAGTCTAAGGTGCTTGAGACATTGTTCCTAAATAGTAATAAGCTGTTCATAGGACCAAACTAAACACCATCTGCTAGCCAAGATAACATTAAAGCCACTTTAATATACAGGACTTCAGCATTATATTAATAATACAAGAAGTTTTAGTGTTTTCTTTCACTAGTTACTCCCTCACTGAGCACTTGGGCAGTATTTACCATACATGATTATGCATCATTTTGATGTAGCAGTATAGCTTGATGTTTTTTCTTTATAGCTGATAAAATCAAACAGTGTTTCTACTATTTTGTGGCATTTTCTAAGTCAAATATTTTGCATGTCTATGGTAGCATCATAAAAAAAAAAATCTTACTGTCTTGAAAAATTCTACATCCAAGCAAAATTTTGTTTCAGCTTTTCAAAATGGTCCTTGACCTTGAAATTGTTGAAGACATCAGTTTCTTATTCTCTGCCTGCACACAGTTCTCCCTGAAAAAATTCACACAGATCTCTTGGGCTTTTGCAGGATGTGCCTGGTGGTCCAACACCACATGCAGAACTAGGAAAACAGAAAAACTAGAAACTTCTTGAAGGGCAAGCTGAATCCAAAATTGATTTCATTAGTTCCAAAACAACCCAGCCTTCATATATAACCCTTCTTGGTCACCTACAATCAAGTGCTACAAAAATCATTACTGCAGTCAAGCCATTGTGTTTCTACCTCACATAAGATGTACTAATAATCCACCTGAGGACTGCTAATGTAACCTTTGTATGATTTTGTCAACACAAACCTCATCTTCTCCAGGACTGAGTACCAGAGGTCACCTAAATGCAGTTACATCCAATTCACCTACAATGGGAAAAACAAGGCTCTGAAACCAGCTAATGCTTCTCTGCCTCTGTCATGCCCCCTTCAATGGGGCACATTTCTCAGTTTTATAAACACTGCTGTTAACTACTCTTACTTAATGAATTCCTCTCCCTAACTGCACTTCAGTTCAGGAGCAGCGGTTGTGACCACCAGGTGAAGCACAGAGCCGTGCCTGCATCACAGAATCCACTTGTGGCTCCCTAACAGCAAACACAAGTGACTTGTTTGTCCTAAACACATTCTGAACGGCCTGGAAAACATAAACTTATCAACAGCACAGATTTAAATCAGAAGCCTTAAAAATTTGGGAGTATTTTGAACATGTTAAACATCTCAGCTTCTCAGATGAAGACAGATGAATGACTTGTGTTACAGACACGTCAGACTTGTGTTAATGCTCCTTTAAGTTGTAATCAACATCAGCGTAAATGAAGCAGGTCTAGCTGTGTGTAAAGGCTCTGCACGGTGTTGAGGAACCCATTCAGTGCAGGCAGCTCAGTGAACAGCTGCAGTGAGAGCTGCAGATTGAGCTCTGTGGGGCAGGAGAGGCAAAACGCTGGGATCTGCAGATCCTTTACATAACCAAGGACAGGGGGACCTGTAGTCCAGCCAGGTGACTGGACACAGAGACATGGCAGGGGCTGATGATCCTTGACTTTTGTCCACAGACTGGGAGGGTATAAAAGCCCATGGATTCCTCCATTGGGGGTCCTCCTTGGAGGCACCTGCTCGAGCTGTTTTTGTGTTACTGCACTAGGAATAAATTGTTTTGTAGAACAAGACATTTGAGACTCTGCAATGGGAAACCCGGGGCTAAACCAGTGAGGAAACCTGGTCTGACTGGGTGTGAAGGGAGCCAAGCTGGGCACCCGTTGGGTCACTGGAGCCACCCACTGCAAAGGGCCCTCAGTCCTGGCAGTGGAAGTCTCTGGGGATGTGAATGTGACTGAAGGGTCAGACATGGAAGTTTCCTTAACAATGGCAAAGTGAGGATCTGCACAGCACAGTCCTCCTTACCTTCACATTTGATCCACAGGCAGCCTAAATCTGTCTTATTAATACAGGAATTGCAGTCAGAAATGTTTCCACAGATGTCTAGAAAACAAAACAAACAAACGAAACAAAACAAGAAACCCACATCGATTAGAACACTGTCAAAAGAGCAACTTCACCCACAGAAAATTACCTGAGATCTGTACCCTCCCATATGTACATCTCCCAGGTTAAGGCACAATCCTCTTCAGTGAACAAAGTACAATTTAAAGAAAGCTACAGCTTATGAATGCTTTTGACAAGAAATAAATGCATTTCCCTCCAGATACTGCTGATACTCTCAAACCAGACCCCATATGTACAACATGATTTTGCCTCATGCAACCTCTAACTATGGTAAACTCAGATAATGGAGCATACACTACTCTAGCGAAGATACTGAAGTCCAGTAAATTAATTTTGCAGTTAATTGAAGCTTCAGATGGTAAGTGCTTGTTTCCTTTTGATTACATTTTTCTTTTAGATAATGCAGCCAGCTATAAATAGTGCTACAGTAGAAAGCAATCAAAGTATGGGAAATAAAGACAAGAACCTGAAGAAATTAATGTACACATGCATGAAAAGGAGAGTAGAAAAAAAACTCCATCTGTTCGTATTTTGATCACGGCAGAAGCCAGCAATCTAACCAGTCCAGCTGCTTTTTTACGTCAATCTCAGTCAAACATTGTTACCTTAAAGCCACAATGACAACACATCCACTAACTGGATCAAGTAAGATCTTCTCTCCATCTACAGTTTTACCACATTAGTTTTAATTGAGACTTACTCATACAGCCATCATACTCAGCAAGCCCACATACAACCCACAACTCCTTCTGTTGCATGTTCTTCAGCACATTTCACATCATATCCACCCACTCCAGGCACCTTGGGGTGACCTTTCACTTTTCCCCATGAAAGGAATGTTGCTATCCACAGATCTTTGGCAGCCAGCACGCTCATTTACCTCTCAAGTAACAACTACAAATGAACTAACTTCAGTATTCTGACAATCCAAAGCAAGCCTGAATCCACACAGCCTTTCTCTTGGTTATGGTAGGATCGGGTCAGAAAGGCTGGCACTATTTCTTCCCTTTCACACAAGAAGAGATGAAAAGATCTTTGTGGGTTTGCATGAGTGAGGCGTGCAACAGCTGCCCTATTCCCTTCAGGAAGGCAGCACTCAAAGCACTTCAAGAGTTTTATGACTGTTTCTCGATAACAGATTTCAAGGGGGAAAAAAGTCAGTCAATTATGGTGGGTATACATCTGAGGAATGATCACAGCACACACAACGGCCTCTGACAAATGAACAACCTTCACTTTTGTAGATTTCTCACTGGTATGTGGAAAATTTAGCACAGTACATCTGTTAAGACAGGAAGACAGCCAGTAGAGCCAACTTACACCAGGTATACTAGGACTTCTAATTTAGCTCCAAAACAGCCTTCCCAGACAAATGTAGGGGAGGATCAGACTCAGATGATCAGATATTTTTATCAATTAAAATCAGAATCTGCAGCAGGGTCTCAGACGTTGTCCCAATGACACCTCCTGCTTTGAAAGACTCTGGTGGGGTCTTTTACATGGGATAACAGCAAATTGCCCAGCTCTCCCCACCAGCAGACGCCTGCTCTTCAGTGACCAAAAAAAAAAAAGAAAAAAAAAAAAAAAACACCCACAAAAAAACAACTCTGATACCACGAACTCAGCTTTTCAGCCTAGGCAAGCTGACGTTCGCTCCCAAGATAAACCCGCTGTACTGGCTCTCGCACAGCATAAATTCGGATACTCCCCTAACACGCGAGGAGGAAACCAGGAACCACTGGAGGGGTCTGTCCTGCCGGCCCAACAGCGCCCTCTCCCGTCGCAGAGGGGCGGCGTGTTAACCCCTGGCGGAGCAGCCCGGGAGCGGCGCAGGCTCCCGCAGGCTGTCCCGCATCCCGCCGGCGGGGCACGGCTGGGCAGGGCATCCCTGCGGGCTGCAGCAGCGGTGACCGGGCAGCGTCACCCTCGGCTGCACCCAGCGCCACTACGGAACGCGGCCAGGGAACGCTGGAGCGCTTCCAGACAACTTTTTGTTTTGTCTTTTTTGTTGCTGTCTCCTCGACTTGGGGCTCTATTTTGAGGTTCACGGCCCCGCAAACACTCTGGCAAACAGCCCACAGGGCCCGAGCTGTGGGAGACTGGGGGCAAACCCACGGGGCGAGTAACGGGGCTCACACCGGGATAAGGATAACGCGGCAGCAGGGACAGAATGATACGGCTGAATCGAGGCACCCGCCGCTCCCAGACCCCTTCCAAGGGTGCAAGAAGCAGCCGCGCACAATTCCCTGGCACCCTCCAAGGTCCCCGGGGGTAGCGGGTCCCGGACGAGTACAAGCAGGATAGCGGCCCCGCAGCGCCCAGCAAGCAGGGCGGCTCCGGAGGCTGCCGGAGGCTCCCGGGGCTCCCGGCAGAGAGACAGCCCCGGCGGGGCTCGGTGCGCGGAGCCCGCCTCGCTCCCCACAGCGCCGGGCATGGGGCGGGGCTGCCCCGTCAGCAGCTCCCGGAGGAAAGGTGGGGGGAGGGCGCGAATCACTCACCGAAGTCGCCGCTCGCCTCTGCGATCGCGGCCAGCCCGCAAAGGCAGCACGCTACGGAAACGACGACGAGGGAGAACGTAAGTGTCCTACGGGTCCGACTCATGGTGGCGATACGGTGAAACGAGAGGGCTGCTGCTCCCGCTGCTGCTCGGCGCTTCCCTGCCTCGCTCCGCTGCCGCCGCCCGCCCCGCGCCGCCTCACGTCACGGGAGCGCCCCGAGCTGGCCCCGCCCCCGGCCCGCTGTGGTTCCGCCTGGCTCCTCCTGCCCCCCCCATCCGGCGGGTAATGGAACGGTCCGCAGCGTGGCGGCGCGGCGCTCCCCCCCACGTGACCCCGCCGCTCCCGCGGGTGGGAGCGCTTCCCGCGCGTCACGCGCCGGCACGTCACCACGGAGGTCCCGCCCCCTCCCCGCCGGGTCCGCTCATTGGCTGGGGGCGAGGCGGGGGGCGGGGCAGGGGCGCGCGGGCTCCCGTTTCCCGCGCGCGGGCGGTGCTGGTCCCGCTCCCGCGGGCTGGGCGGGCGGTGTCGCTTGCGGGGGTCGCGGTGGGCGGTGGGGAGGGAGGTGCTCCCGCCGGCCCACATCGGCTGCTGCCCCGTTCCGGCGCCCTTCCCCCATTTCTGCCGTGACGAAACAGCGAATTGTACTTCAGTTGTTTTTCAGTGAATCGCACGTGAACCTTAGCAGTCGGCGTGCAGCACTTGAAAAGTGTTGTCCAGCCGTGCTCCCAGCAGCACTGGGGCCATCGCATGTGGAAGCTCTGCGCACTGGGAGTTTGTGTAGGTCCAGGCTGAAATGGCTGCAATAATAGAAGGGAAGCGTGGTAGAAATTGTAACCTGTGTCTTTACAGCTGTGCTGTAAGGAGCGCCTGGAGAAGGCTCCTTGGTCATCCCACCGCTTCTTTTTGTGGACTTGGCCTTGTCAGGTTTTCAGTTGGACTCGATGAAAGGATTTATCCAACTTAAGTGATTCCAAGAATCAGTGATTCCTCCCGGACCACTGAGTAGAGTTCCCCCTATGCCTATCACGTTTTTCTGCCCTTTGTTTTTCCCTAAGGCAGCTTGAGTCTATACATGCCATCATCAGTGGACTCTGCAAATAAGCTTGTTTGTGTAAATCTGCCTCAGCATTTTGTGCAGTGCCAACACAGGTGAATGTTGGGAAACCAAGGCAAACATTAACGTGTGCTTGTATTCGAGGAGAGCTAAGCTAGATCTATAAAGCAAATGTTACTGTGGTCTAGGTCAAAGGACAAACAAAAGAGTTACAAGCAGGTCATTGGTTCTTCTAAGCGTGAGCAGGACTTGGGTAGTAAAGAGGAAACTGCCAAATAAATCCCTAGCTTAACCTTTCCATTTTACTTTCTTTCCTGAAGGTGTTATATTGCCAAGAGCCAAAAGACCAATACAAATGCAGAGATTTTAAAGCAAGCTACCTATCATGGTTACTGTGTGAGCTATGGAGGGGGCTGTAGGGCTGCTGGCCATACATAGTTTGGGTACAGAGCTTTCTGACAAGGTTCTGTACTGTCATATATTGTGGTCCTTTCTGTTGGCCTTGCTAATGCCTTGCCTTCCTGCAAAGAAGTCTCAGGGAGAAAACATAAAAGAAAGGTCTGCAAAGAACAGAGAGTAAGTTTTGTGATACGAACTGGAACCTTGTGATAGCTGCATTAAAATGACCAAGCATGTTCTGTTGTATGTAAATGTCAGTAACATCAGAATTTAGTTCTGAAATGTGATAAGGAAACAGAAGTTGCACACTGACTCTAGTTATCTCTCATTCTCTGTTTTTACTGGAGTGGTAGTGTAAAATAATTTAGTTATTTCTACAGTATGATAAAAGTTTCTGGCCTTTTAATAGGAAATACTTTTCACATGCATTATTAAAATACGATATTTCTGTTCTACCTTTGAATAAATTGAGGAGCAGCATAAATAAAAATTGCAATGTAACCAAAATTGCAGGGAGCATGGAATAATGGAATTTTCTATAGGTTCCACTCATCCTTCCTGGCCATTCCTGCAGAGATTTTTATGTCCTTCTGGGACAAGGGTCTTCAGCTTGGATCAGAGCTTGATTCAGAGTGTCCTGAGATTTCACTAGACATGTGGTATTATTTGGACTTAGGTTTTCTTTTTTGCACGTCTTGTGGGTTATAATGTAAAATATATCTTCAGCAGTTATCAGTGTTTTATGAGGGGTTGCAGTGGCAGTTCTGTTGATGTGCCGGACACATGAAGTGTAATGGTTGCTGCAATCTGCATTTCATCAGGAGTACATACTATAAATCTCTTCTTTTGAGAAAGTAATAGGACAGTTAAGTTAAAAAAGATAAAAGACTTTAATCCATGTTTATGTATATGGAAAAAGTGGGAGAAAATGAAGTACATAAAAAAAACAACTAAGACTACCAGCAAGGGCAAGAACATCTCTACAAGCGAGTGAAAACATGTTTATCATTCTGGGGGCTGGTGGGAATCCAGGGAAAAGATAAATGCGGCTTGTCTGTGTTTTCTTATAGTCAGCATCTTGGGACTGTTGTAGCAGTCAGCAGGATCATGGCAGTCTGGGTTGTTGTTGTTGGATTTAAAACACCACATTCATCACTGGATTCAGTTCTCATTGCACTGTTATATACTTAGTGGTCAGTAAGGCATTTACCTCTGTTTTGAATCTATAAGGAATTCCAAGCGCTGCATTACTGGAAGATTATGTAAAATCCTTGACAAAATGGGAAAAACCTAAGAGTCTGCGGATGCCCATTTTAGGGAAGCACATTTGGAACATAGCAAATGCCCAGGATTTGGAGCAGATTGTGTTGTATCAATTGGTGCTTGGCAAGATGTGATAATGGATTGAAGAGATTCCACAGGAGCGTACAGAAGTTTGGGATGACAACAGTAAATGAAGAACAAAATTTAGTCCATAAACTGAAGGGAATATATATTTCCTTCATTTTGTAAACATTGGTTCTCATTTCCATATTGTCATTTCAAGTGCACGGAAAGAGAACTGCACGTGAAATGTAAATACGTGGTGCATGTTTTAGCAGGGAAAATGCAGCATCTACGGAGGTTTTGAGGTTTTTGTTACCATTGCATAATGATGCATTATCGCCTCCTGGTGCCATTCACCTGACTGGAGAATTGTTCAGAAATAATGCGTTGACTCCTGTGCCCAGAGCTTTGTGACCTTTGTTTGTCCTTGCATCGTGAGGCAGGTATGGCAGTAAATCCTGCTGGAGTGGCGTGTCCAGCCGTGGCTGGATACAGCCCCAAGGCACATCCAGGGTGGTGCATGCTGTATGACACCACGGGTGCATTTAAGGTGCCTGTGTGCCTGTCCCCAGCAAGAATTCTGGGTGAGGACATTGGCACCTTACTGTACAAGTTGCTTGCCTGAAGCAGATGCACATTTGTGTGTTTGCTGTGTTACAGGCACTCACTCAGCCCCACCAGGTGGGGTGGAAAAGGCTGCTTTTAAATAAAAACCAAAGAAAATAATGGAGAGAGTGGTTAGTGATGATAATATAATGTTAAAAACATTTTCTTAACTCTTTCAGAGACAGAGATAGAGGTACAGGCTGATGCTTTTAGCCTAAGGCAAGCCAGAGACATATCTTAAGAAGAAGAATGGAAGACAACAGGTAGAGGTAAGATGGACTGGAAGGAATAAACCTTTCACCTGTGCAGCTGTAGCCAGCCAGAGAATGTGGTCAGGCTGATTTAGGTGGCCAAAGGAAAATAAGGCTGTTGTTTAGATGGAGTTCTTGCAACAGTATTTTACTGTATTTTTAATGTGCATTTTTTAGTTGGTGATAGTGCAATACAGTGTTGGGCTTTGGACTGTGTCAGGTCAGGAGCATATTCCCTAGGAGTTTAGCTGTGTCCTCAAGTCTGGCTGTCTGATAATGAGGCCTTGGCCAACCTGGGAGTTTTTCAAGTGAAGGAACTTCAGGGGGGTCTCCACAACTTTTTCTCAGTAGATGTTTTTGTTCTGAGGCTCTTGCATCTGGCCACTGCCAGAGATGTAACACCTGTGGGCTGCCTGTCCCTGCCCTTGGGTCCTACTCACCTGGCATCTGCTCTTGCTGTGCCCTGATGGCCTGGACCATTGCTTCTTCCCTTACAGCAAATGAGGTACAGGCACAATTGAGCCACCCATTACTGTCTCTTAACATCCTAAAGCTTATCAGAATTACAGTATCAAGATTTTTTCTATGAAGTTTGTAAAATCATTCCACTTACCCATTTTCTTTGTGCAGTAGCTGTATTACATCATTCTGATCCATATGATGTGCTGCATAGTTGATATTATCAGTAAAGTTCTTTCAAAACCAGTCCCTCTGAATACCTTTTTTTCCTCCCTGGAATTGGTGGCAAAAATTACAGCTGCGGGTCAACAGTGAATTAGTGAAGGGTATCCTAAGCAATAAAATATGTGAAGGGCAATAGCAGAGAGCTGTAGCCATGGTAGTCTAAAAAGGAAGGTGAGGCTGGTCTGTTGGAAGGTGAAATATGTTGTCAGAGGTCTGTCTGATACCTGGAAAATGGACATATACTTCAGAGATCCCAGGGCTTCCCCAGATCCGTGTGGAGTACCTACACAGCTGACAAGCTGCACTAACAATTTCTGCTGGCTTTAGCAGCCCTCCTGGATCAGGTTCTCTGACCTCAGATTAGGTAAACTACCTTGTAGATAATGACTTTGGCCTCCAACTTTTGCCTCATCAGTGCTTGAATAAGTAGGGGGGAATGATTGGAGCCTACAGTCTGTGCTGTGTTAACACAATGTCCTTGTGCTTTTAACATGCATGCCTTTGTAAAGAAAATTGGTGTGCAGTCTGAGGGCTTTTCTTTCATCAGTTTTCATTTAAAGCAGTGCTTAAGAGAGTGTTTTGCTGGAGTAAGAAGCTCAGCATAAAACCCCAATAAAGCAAAACTTGAAAGATACCAGTTTTTCTTACAGCGGTGACACATTACATAAATACAACACTGTGTAATCCGGTAAGATAATCGTTTTCTCAGAATGCATGTTGCTGCCAGCTGTTCTTTATAGAAGGGAGTAGTTTTATATGGTTGCTGGGAAGGGAACTTCTCCAAACCCAGCAGCTGACAATGAAAGTCTTCATTTCCCCATTTGCTGACTGCCCCTGAATTTCCCGACATTATGGAGACCCTATGGCTTGTATCTGGACTTGTATGTCCTGTGGGTGCTTGTGCGTGCTGTTTCTCTGGTATGGCACTCTGAGAGGTAGCATCCTGTTCCTAGTGACTTGATCAGAGATGCAAGTTGTACCAGAAAATATGTCACAAAACATCATTTTGGATTAAGATGAATATTCCATTTCTGTTTCATTGTTCATATCCTTGGACTCTAACTTGCAGGCACTGGGGAATCAGGCTTGAAAGAGGCACTGTTGTTTCTTTAGGTGACCTCTTTATACTGGATGAATGATTTTACCATGTTTTCTTCTGGCAGAGTGTCCTGCCATGACCAATGCAAATACAATATGTATGGCTTGCCTAAAAAATTGTTATGCCTGAAATTCAAAATATTTCCTGGTTGTACTCTTCTTTTCTCATTATAACTTTTTTCATGAGGTGTAACTTCAACCAGTTGTCCCCTGTCCATGCATTGTTCTCTTAGATCCTGAGTGTATGACATCCAGCTGTACATCCAACCATCATCTTTGTCACCAGGTCTGTGACTTTGGTCACAGGATCAGCTTTCTGATACTTGATGTGCTGAGGCATTTTCCTGCCCTCAGAATCCCTGAACATTGCCCATTGCCAGAGCATGAGTTTCTGGGCTCTGACATTTGTTCAGATCAGATAATTTGGACTCAAATCACATGCTGTGTTCTGCTTTGATCCTTTGTGGAACATGGGAGACACTGGGGTGGCAGCCACAAAGGAGACCTGCCACGGGTGCCCAAACCAACAGCAAATAAAAAAATCAATTAATTGACCTCCTAAAATTGTCCTCTGATAGCCTTCAGAACTAAAATTGCTTTCCTGACTTTAAACATCTGAATATAATTTAAAATCCTTGCAAGAAATAAGAGCCACTAACCTCTGTCTCAGTACTGAATATGAAAAACCATATTTTCATAGCAGTAGTCTCTGCTACTTACAAAAAGTAATTTGTCAGGAAATGTGGGGTTTTATGGAGAAAATATTACTGTCTATTTTAATCTTTGACCCAGAACCATGAAGTGAAAAATATTACTTTCTAGGCAGATTGATTTGAAATCAATCTGAAATCAAACTCTACAGAAGATTTAATTCTTATACAGTAGTCTGTGTATAGACTACAGAATTCTTTAGAAAATGGAAGAATGAAATGTGTTACAGGCTTCTTAGGTAGCTGCAGATATACAAAAGTATTTTAGGTTAAATAATCTTTTTGTTTTGTAGTATAAGTAAAGAAAACCTGAATTCCCTTGCTAAAATTAACATTATCTTCCTACTCAGAGCAGCTGGAGATCAGTCTGGGTCTATGCCCTCTTCAGACATTCAGTTAAACATTTGCTGATTTTATTTGCTGTTAAATTTGTTCCCATCTACCAAATAAGATTGTTACTTTTCATGAAATCCATGGACTTAAGCTTGGACAGAATCAGGTCTCTCCAAATACTTCCCTAATTCAGCCTTTCCCATCTTACCCCGGCGCTGTTCTGTGAGGTTTAGCGGCTCATACGGTGCACCCAGGAGCAAAGGTCACTCAGCACAGCACTCTTGACAGAGCTGGGAATAGGGCAGAGAGAGCAGCGCTCTGATGGTGTCCAGGTTGTCCTGGCAGAGCAGGGCTGGTTTAGCCTTGTGTCTGCACCCAAGCTCCACAAATGAGTGCTCTTTCCTCTGGGCCTCCAGTGGACTTGGTTATGGTCTCTCTTTCCAGCCTGCATTTTGATCTTACCCACACCTTCTCTTCTTTTAATGCTCACCTGGAGCCATCCATGCCCCAGGTCTGCACTGTGTGTCAGAGAGATCATGCATGCAAGAAATCACTGACACTGGTAGTCATTTTGGATTATACATTTACATCCACACATAACCTTAACTGTATTGCAATAACATTATAAACAATATTTTTCTCTATTTCAGTGTCAGTAGTCACTTTTTTTTTTTTTAATTGACATCATCTGCTATAAATAATTATTTAAATCTTCTGCTTGCTCTAACATTTCCTGGTTTTAGCCTCATGCAGCCAAACCTGATTTCAAGGACATTACTTTTAGTTTATAGTAATCAGTGCAGGATCAAATGTTTGGCCTTCACGGAGGCCACAGTCCTACAAACATATTTTTTCTTCTTTTTTGTCTGAGATTACCATTTTACCAAATATATAATCATATTAACACTATTTCCCATAAATTTTCCCATAGGTGAGATATGTTCACAGGTCCTTTTCTCTTCTCCTGTGAAAATACTTTTCAATACCTTGTGAACATTTCTTTTTAAGACAAAAAAAAAAAAATGTTTCCAAGCCATTCACATGTGCAAGATGACATGTTTTTTATTTTTGCTGTAAGTGAAAGTCATTGTGGCCTGTAAAAAGCTGACTGGGAAATAGTGCTGTACCTTACAGCAGGTGGGAAAACCATCTGGGAATCATGAATTGCAAGTCTCACAGTTAATTATCTTGCAGGCTTACTGTAGGCTTTTTGTTATATCTAGATACAGCCTCCAGTGTTTGGAGAATCTCTATGTCCTTGATCACTTGCCTCTGCAGGATGGAGAAAGTGCACATGGGATCTGTCTGCATCCAAAGCCTCTGTTTTGTGTGGGGCCATTGCAAACCCAGGCACCTGTTTCCTACTGACAGGCTACACTCACTACGCTCTGTAGAAAGTTCTTCTTCATAATGAATGCTGTCAGTTCTTGATTAAGTAGCCTCCAGTTGGCATTTTAGGAGAGGTGAAAATATTACAGCTTTATGGAGCTACATTTATTTAAAGAAACAAGTGTTGTTCCACGTGCCCCAGCTACAAATGGCCAGTACTTTTGAGATGAAGTAAGGAGACACTGTGAGAAGTGACAGTATTAGAAGTGACTCCCTGTGAAATATCCTTCATATCCTTCCTTCATAGCACTAATCTGAATCCTGAAAACAGTCCAACATTTTGTGATCTCTGTGGTTTTCAGCCTATCCTTTTCCCACACTGTGGGAGGACAAGCTGTGCCTCCTGCAGGTGCCAGCATGGTGATGGATGCCAGCAAAGCTTCATAAAGCTTTGTCTCATATCCCACCCCACCCCATGCAGCAAAGTGGTACCAAGCAAGGAGGATGCTGCAGGCGTCCCTTGTCCAAGTGGAGACATCACAAAATCTGAACAGAGCAGATGGAAAGTACCTAGCTGTCCTTGTTGTACACTGGGGCTTCTTTTTGCTTCCTCAGGGCTAAACTCCCACTCAGATTTAGGAGGGCCTGGCTATAAGATCACGGATCATCCTACATCTTTCAGGTTGCACAGGGCCAGTGGCAAGGCAGCAACTTGAACTAAATGTTGCTGGTTATGAATATATCCAGCTTTTGGTTTGTTCTCTGTAGGTTTGAAAGTAATGCTTTTTTGCTACTGTTAAAGATGCTGTCTTTCTGTGTCATGGTAACATGGAAGCTACAGTGTGACTTTTTCTCTCTGTGGTAATACTTAAATATTTTGTTCTCTTCCATCAAGCAAACTGCTCGAAGGAATATTCTTGTTTATTACATTCCTGAATATCTAAAAAATTTAACAGGCTAGTCCTATATGTTTAACCTGCTGAGAACAAACTTTTAGTATGCATTTGCTAAAATAATGTTTTTCAGCATGTGAGGGCAGAGCAGAGCCTGGAGGTTTTGTGAAATGCCACCCTGTCTGTCAGGGCCCACCTTTGGCTGACACTGAGTCTACAGCCACGAGTTTGTAACCTTTGGTCCTGGAGATGCCCTGGTATCTTCCTTTTTTTTTTTCCTAGCTTGAGTAACATATTTCTTGTCCATGTGGGGAGCTGGCTGAAAGGTGATTTGGAACTGCAAGCTGTTCCTATGGTGATTCTTGTTGGCCATCCCGAGGATTCCTCTTCCTTTGTGAAGAATGGAGAAGCTTTCATCCAGGGAAAGAGTTGGGGGGTGAAGGGCTGCAGTTGTGGTGCTCCCTTCTCTGCTTTTACCAGTTCCCTCAAGCTCCCTTTTCTTCTTTCACACTCACCTCTTTCCATTTCCCTCAGAGGTTTAACAAAGTCTTATGCCAGCAAAGCCTGGTTTAAATCCATCTTTCAGCCAGTAGAGAAGCGAATGAAAATGTGCCCATAAAAAAGCACTCTGTATCCCTGTTGCTGGTCACCAGAGTAGCTCAAGATTCTTATCATGGCAATTCCCTGTGGCTGCTTGTGATTATTCCTACTGTATGGACAGGGAAGGTAGGAGGCAGAGAGGATGCTCCAAGCACAGCTCTGCCTCCCCTCATGCTGCTGCTGGTGGCAGAGGACAAGACTCCCGTCAGCACAGTCAGGGCTGTGAGTGCGGGACATGGCTGGCTGGGGTGGGACACCCAGCTGCTCCCAACCCATGGCAACTTGCACAGGAGGGGGAGTAGGGTACTTCTTTGTCTAAATAAAATGACAGAGCTGAATAAATGGAGAGCAGATACTGAGTTTAGGAAGCCAGGTTGCTCCCAGAGTAGAAGTTTTTTTCCAGGGTGAGGAGAGGAGGCAGGTGATGGGAGTGAGAGCTGTGAGGAGGTGAAGAGGATCCTCCACAAGGCTGGGAAATGACTTGTGAGATAGAGAAGAAACGATTCTCAAGAGTGATGACTGGGGAGAAGAAAGCATTAGGTGTGCTTGGGTTTGGGGATTATGGCACAGACTTGACTCCTTTTCTGTGGAGAGGAGCTTGGCTTTGGGGTGCGGAGCAGGGGTTCCACTGATCTTGTCATCCTCCATCACCATCTGACCTAATCACACTGAGCAGTAAATAGCTCCATCAAGCTCTCAACAAGCTTTAAGGAAAGTGAAGAAATATTTAGATTTTATTTTTCTGAATTTTTTTTTTAATTCTTATTACCTTGAGAGCCTTTCTCAGAAAATGATTCATAAAAATGGTAGTTAAATTTTAACTGACTGCTGCCTTGTGGCTTGCAAAATTACTTCAGCAGACTAATTTTGGAGTGGGATGCTTTGTCCTTTGACACGATGCTCCAGTATGAGTGATTCTCTGTAATTGCCTCAGTCCTCTCATCTCGTTACAGTCAAATGAGGTTGTGTCCCATTAATTCCAGCAGGCACTGGTTGCAGTGCCCAGACACATGCCAAGCACGGAGTCTCCCAGAACATTACTGGCTGACAGAGGCATCTCTCACCCTTTTCAGATATCCAAGTTATTTGTCCTCTGCCCTCAGAATAAAATAGTTTTGCGGGAAGCATCGGGAAAGCAATCTAAGCCTTAAAATAGAAAGGCATACTCAAGGGAACACCTTTCTCAAGGGTGGAAAGAAATTTTTAATTAAAGAGGAGGAGAGCAAGAAGTAGCAATCTCCTCCTCTAATGCATCAACACATGGAGTATGTGCAATATGGGTAACAAAACTCTAGCAGGGACACATTCAAGGTTGACTGATTCCAAATGAAATGCACCCTAAAATTACTGGAGCAGTTTTTTGTATATTGTCCCCTTCCCACATGACATGACAACTTCTTTCCTGAATAGCACAGGGAAAGCACAAGCTCTGCCTGGAAGAGGATGATGGAGCTGGAGTCAAACAGTGCACCCAAGCTGCCACAGCTACCCTGTGGAGGTGCCTGGGTATATGCAAACTTGTTTTTACCCAAACAGAAGGTGAAAAAGGTGCAAGATGGGCTCTTGCACAAATATATTGGATAACATTGCTGGAAAAGAGGATTTACAAATTTTACAAGTCCTTGCTGACACACACTTTGGAAACAATTTAACAGCCAGTCCTGTTTTTTTCCAGTACCAGCTTATGTTCTCTGGGAGATGTGTGTCCTGGGAGGCTGGGCTTGCTGCTGTTCCAGGAGCTCCAGCATCAAAGTGACTTCTGCCTTTTTCTTTCTACTCCAGGAAGCTCTTAGCATTTAGTGCTTAAACCCCCCACACCAGGGTTCTACATCCAGCAGCTTTCCTGCTTGCCAGTGCTACTACATTTTGCTCTCTCTAACCTGGGACCTTGAGGTGAGAGCAGCTTCTCCTCACAGGCAGACTCTTCAGCATCTTGGGAAAGAAACTTTTCAGCTGCTTTTAGTGATCTCAGTGTTGGCTGCTGCCCAGCCTGCTCAAATTGTCTGCACCATTGCCAGTGGGAAACCTTTTATATAAGGGAACATAAATAATTTTCAAAAGTGCTTTAACTGTCATAAAGTGTCTTAATGGGTAGCATTTAATCTAAACAGAAAATCCTAAATGCCTATGTCAATTATATGGGTTGTTTTTCTTAAATATTAAAAGTTAGAATGTTCTTTTTTATTTACATTTTATTACTTTATGCCAGTACGAGGGACCATTTTCTGTTAAACTCTAAGTAATGTTTGTCATTTCTCGACTTTCAGGTTTTTATATGAGATTCATGGGTGCCCTTCCATCTGCAGAGTTGAGGCGTCTGGCAGCAATGTCTGACACCTGCCCAAGCCTGAGAAGCTGCCTGAGGTCCAGGAAATCTAGAGCTAAAGCTGACTTCTATTACTTTAAATGCATTTAAACAGGTGGTAGGTGTGCTTGGAGATCTGTAGCTAATCCACTTCTGCATTTCTAGAGTCCTGTCCACAAAGGGTGAGTATTTGAAGTTTGCAGTAGGCAGTGGGTGACCATCAGCTCTCATTTAGGCAAGGACAAGGGGCTGGTGGAGCTGAGCCTCAGGCAGGGGACAGACAAGGTTACAGATCAAAAAGTGTTCTCACTAAAGCAGTCTGCTCTTGCTAATACAAGCAGATTATAATTCTGACTGAAAACCAACCCTTTTTGCTTTAGGGAGAGGAAAAGCAGTTCCCAGGGTATTATATGAATAAGATCAACAACTTGATTTTTGTGGAAATTCACCGTTTGCAGAGTCAGATAGTTGGGGAGACATACCTTTTTATGGTCCAAAGTAAGACCATAAACTGACTCTCTTTCACCTCCCTTTCCAGTTATGATATCTGCAGGGTAGGTAAAAGTAGTCATCAGTGACCATGATTATCACAGGTATTTGTCACAAGGTTCAGTGAGCAGCTGAGGTCAGAGATGTGGGTTGCCCATCAGCCTGGGTGAACAACCATTTTCATCTCTGTTTCACTAGTGAAATTTTGACAGACCTTCGGGCAGAGCCCTGCTTCTATTCTAGGAGATGGTCTCCCTATGAATTATTTCATGCAGTGTGTTTAATTGCTGCTGCTCTGATGTCCAGCATCTCCTGCTGGGAGAGCTACAGCAGTGGCAGCACTGAGCCATGAAAGCAGTGCCCCAAAAAAAGCACTGTCAGAGGAAGTAAGGTTAGAAGAAAGAAGGATGAAAATGCAGCTGTGATTTTATGGTAAGTTAAGGCCACTAATGTATGTAAGAAAGGAGAATTGATAAGGGAGAACTGATAAGAGAGAAATTACTCTTTCTTTAAGCTGAATGAGGCACTAAGGAAAACTGATTTTTTTTTTTTTTTTTTGGTAAGTCTGGATTTGCTACATTGTTTAGACATTGTCCAGTTATCATTAGTCCTCTACAGTAGCAAACAATATTAGATTGCTTTTGTGGACTACATAGATATTATTCATTTGCTTCAAGCCCACACCACTCCCTGTGGCTTCCAAACTGGTGCTGGGGCTGAAGCCCAGGGATTACCTCTGCCATAAACTTGGTCACATGGAAAACCAGGTGCTGGAGCAGCCCTACCACCATCACTGCCACAGGCACTCACCACTGGCCGATGGCAGTCTGGCCACCATGAGTTTGAGTCTGTCACCAGGGCCCAGCTCCACGGAAACACCAGACACCAGCCCACACCTTACCCTGCATTTCTAAACACTTCCTAAGCCTAATGTAAGCAGTTTTCAACCCTGTGAAAGGTTAGAAAATGCTCCAATTTATTCTCCTGAAGGAAGGAAAACCAGGTTACACAGAAAGCATGTGGCGGAGCAGAGGACTGAAGCCAGCTCTTTCCAGAGCTCTTGATGGATGCTGTCAATAGTACTTAAAGGATGAAGAGCCTCTTGCTAATAGCAAATGCTGAGCAAAAAGTGGTAAGTAAAAGCAAACATGAGAGAAGTGCTTCCCCACTGCACTCCCAGCCTCCAATGAGCCTCTGCTCAAGGATTTCCTGGTACTTCTGTGTTTAATTCTCCCTGGCAGCTCTTTTCCATTTGAATTTCTTTGCTTTTCAGGCAAATGGGAAAGTCTGGCATCCACAAATTTCTGTGGCAATGAGATTTACAGCTTAATTACACCCTGTGTAAAGTGTGTGCCTCCTTTTGACGCAAAAACTCCTACCCACAGCTGTATTTGCTGGGCACTGCTGAGACATCATTCCCGCCGGCAGCGCGTGGACCGAGCAGTTCCAGAGGGGTCGCGGCTCCCACAGCAAAGCTTTGTGCCACCGCGGCAGCTTTGCTCTCTTTTAGCTCATGCAGCACGTGCAAAAGCTGCTTTGTGGGACAGCTGTAGGTTCAGCTTGGCCTTCTGTCAGCACAGCAGGGTCAGGTCACTTTTCATCCCTGAGCACTGTGAACTTTCATGTGTTGAAGTCCTATTGCAGATGAGAAAGTTGTGATTTTTATGCAGAACAAACCTATGTTAAATTTAAAACACCCAAACCAACTGATTTCTCATCTTAATAACAATAAGCACTTTTCCCCCAGCTGTATATCCCACTGGCTTTATAAAGTGATACATTTTTACATAACCACAGAGTCAGAACCAAAAAGCCTCTTAGCTAAATCTTGCTAAATTACAATGTCTATAAAAAACCCAGACTGAGAAAAAATCACAGTTTGCAGATGGGCCTCCTCCAGGTAGCCATGAAGTCTCTCTGGTCTGGCTCAGTGGTAGTTTCCTACTGTGATTCATTAGGGAAATGCTTTTTAAAGAGTTTTGTTGGTATTTACAGCAGTGCTGAATTTGAATAGCTCCATCCTTGCAGTATCAGAGACTGAAGATCAGATTCTTAATGTTTAGCTACCACAATTGCTCCATTGCCAGAAAGATCTGTGCACTAGGTATTATCATTTCATGTGATGATGTTCTCTTGCTGAAAAAATGGAGAAAAATGAGGCAGATAGAACAGTCTGGACAAGGAGATGTTAAAATGATAAGGCAGTTTTAATTCACAGCCAGGTCCTGGGCAGCAGCAGATGAGCTGAGGTGTGACAGTAGGTAACTGCAAGCAGCACATGCAAATGCAGGGATGTTTCGTGGGCTGTGACTGAGTGATGCAAAGGAAAGCCCTTTCCTTCCTCCTCTCAAAGGCTGGCAGCACGGCTGCTGGAGCCTCTGTAGTCTGTAAGCTAAGCAGAATCTAATTTTGGTAGCCAGACCATATGGCTTTCTCTATAGCCAAAAAAATCTATAGCAACCTTATGTAAAGTCCAGAGCAGAAGCACCGTACCCAGACTCAAATATAAAATCAGCTTCAGAAAATATTGTCTTGGCTATCTTCCCTACTTCCACATTTTTAGCTTGATACAGATTAATACAACTAAAGCTTATTGGGCTTTTTGAACCATCTCTTTTCTCCTTTTTGCACCACAACATTTAAGGATTAAACCCAGAGAAACCCACTACATATTATTTTTAAAACAACCTGAGATTGATGTCCACATTTTGTAAATGTGCTTAAATTTACACACAAGAAATTCTGTTCTTGAAATTTAATTCTGCACATACATAGGGCTGGCTCCCATTAATCCCTTTTCTTTGAAAAAAAAATCCTTTTTTTAAAAAACTTTTTTTTTAACAATCTCTAGGCATTCTTACTGTCATTGTGGGAAAGAAAAGGAATTGACTATAAATATACTGGTAATAGTCAACTGAGAGTCAAAGTCAAAAAGAAAAGCAATGGTTATCCTAACAAGCGTAATAGGACTGTTTTCTGAAAATTTACACTGGGTGGTTTTTTTTATAAAAAGAGCATACCAAGAACCACAAATTACTTGTCTCAATCTACTCTTTTTTTCTATTTCTCCGTTTCTTTTCTCATCACTTGGTAATTCACGTACATTAAATTCTATTCAACGTGTTGCCAATTATGAAAATGACATATATTAAAATCCTGAACTGGATGACTAATATTAATTTTAGACTCTATTTATTACCTGTTTATAACAACATGATATTGTTCTGCAGCCTATTTGTAGTGCTCAGATGAGGATAAATGTTCTGTGGGTAGCAACAGTTAGATGTGAATTAGCCAGTGTTGTTCTCCTTGCCAGCTGTGGCAGATGTGCTGTGCTGCGTTCGGTTCAGAGAGGAAAACAGTTACCACGAATGAACATATGGAAAGCACTTGGGGTTGTGCAGCACCTTTAAACAATGATCCTGAAAGCCTTTCAAAGATTGTGAAGTGGTGCTATTGGAAACTTGAAGTCCTTTGAAGGGTGTTCACATACCCTCACACAAACCCAAGAGTTTTGCTTCTGTGTGATTCTTAGAGGGTTTTCTTAGTCCATACTTCTCCACCTGGTGCAGCTGCAGCTGTTTCAGTTCCTTTTAGTCCAAAATAGCATCTGAAAAGGACTGTGAAACAGAAGAGAAAGCAGACAAATTAATTTAAAAAAAATTATATGCACACACACACATATATATATACAAATATATATTTGAGAGAGACCCCCACATGATGGTACTAAAAGAGAGCTGCTAGGGGTCACCAAGAGACATTTTGGTGAAGGGCAAGTAAAATCACAGAATCACAGAATGGGTTAGGTTTGAAGGGGCCACAGTGGGTCATCTGGTCCAACCTCCCTGCTCAAGCAGGGTCATCACAGAGCACATGGATTATGTCCAGACAGCTCTTGAATATCTCCAGTGAGGGAGACTCCACAACTTCTCTGGGCAATGTGTTGCAGTACACTCAGTCACTCACACAGAAAAGTTCTTCCTCATGTTGCAGGACAGGGTAGGAAGTTTGCTAACTAAAGCAAAAGTCTGCTTCCTGCTAGTCCGAAGATACTTTCAATTAGGTAGGATTAAAATATGAGCCAGAAATGAGCAGTAAGCATACCACAGTGGGATGCTGAGCATATGCCTGGATGGGTTTTTCCATTTGGAAGAATTGCTTGGGACAGATATGATCAGTAGTCCCTCTGTTCTGGAAAACCATTTATTGTTCACTGTGTTTTACAGAGGATCTGAAAAGGGATAGAACATAAATAACTGTTGTAGCTCGTGGGACTGCAACTCTGCAAGAAGCAGACTCCTTAATTAGCCTCTAATGAAGAAGTAAAAGAGGTCCTGGAGTCATAGCTCTGGAAAGTATGGCGTTACCTCTCCCTCCTCTGCTCTTGGTGAGAACCTGCAGTGCAGAAGGACTGGAAAAGAGGCCTGCACAGATGGGACTTCTGCCCATGGGAAGATAAGCATACCCAGGAAGGACCCTTGGCTGCTCCCGCTCTCTGGGGCACGCCTGCTGTGCAAACTAGCCTCTCCCCAGCCACTCCCAGCTCAGACTCAGCTTCCCTGGGATAAGGATACTTACACAGGATACTGTCAGGGGGAGTCTCTGCAGTTGGAAGGCATAGGGAGACAGGAAATGTACCCAGCTGCTGTGCTCAGACAGGCACCGGGTGGTGATTAGGAATGAATCCCATACTAGCTTTCACAGTTAAGATGAAGTGGGAAAACACTGAATATACCCACATCCAAGCATACCAGAATAGGTATTAGCAAACACCAACCATGACCTTCATCATGATGACTAACCAGCTATAACAGAAACAAGTCTTTCACAAACAAGAAATGCAAGCAAAACTCTTTCCTCAGCAACTGGCAAGATCAACACCGGACTCAACATCCTT
This sequence comes from Cyanistes caeruleus, assembly GCF_971803275.1. Lineage (NCBI taxonomy): Eukaryota > Metazoa > Chordata > Aves > Passeriformes > Paridae > Cyanistes > Cyanistes caeruleus. The sequence continues at coordinate 45,272,454 of NC_141702.1, forward strand.
AATTTTAATCTGTGAATAGGCATTCAGTTGGAAAAAGTTTGTGATGGGGTAGAGTCCTCTTGTTTTCCTCTAAGATGCTAAGAGAAAATTGCTGTACAATCTCTAGAAGCACTTTCTTTTCCTTTTGGCAGGGTAATTTGCATTTACAGCCCATATGAAATACATACTCTGATATTCATTTATCAAAACCCAAGATGATGGACTGGAAGGCCAAGCAGGGGAATTACACACACAACAGGCAAATGCAGGCTCCAGAGTGTGTTTGCTCTCTCAGGGATTTGTTTCAACTTGCACCTGGAGAACCAAACAAAATCTTCAGAAAAACACAAAATCTGATAAACTTGCATTTGGGGAAAAAAAAAAAGTGAAATCCTATTAGAGTTCAGCTACACTGGGTAACTTACAAATTGAACAGAGGAAACACACAATGGTGTTAAATGCTCACAAAACTGGATCTTTCTGTAGTCCTCTTACTGCCCTGCATTTACGTCTAAAACCTAAATCTCATTTTAACATAGAAAGCAGCAAGACGGATTTGCTAGGATTAGTTTACATGAGAAAAAGTAAAGTTAAGGTGTTTACTGGCTAAGGAGTAAAGATATTTAGAGAGATGTTCTGAAACAGTTTCTAAGGGATGCATTTTTTTTTCCTAAATCATTATTTGTGGCAGCTGGACTGAAAAACAAAGCTAAAGGAGTTTCCTTTCAGTTTCAAAGCAATTCTGGACTTCAGCTGTAGCCTTAAAAATGCACAGACAGAAAAAGGATTAATTTTCATCTTTTAACAGAAATGCATTCACTAGAAAGGAAGCAAATGGTGTCCAAAAAGCAACATTTGTGATATGAGAAGCCACGCCAGCTTCTTGAGTGCAAGCTACAATATGTGCTGACAGCTTAAGCAATGCAGGGTGCAAGATTAGTCATTGCTCTGCTATTTACAGCAGCTCATTTCTTCACTGGTAATCTGCAGAAAAGCAAAACAGGATTCCAAACACCAAACTTCAGGCCTTTTAGTTACAGGGAAAGCACTGAGAAATCACTATGTGCAAGTGTCCTGAGTTTAACTGCAGCATGGAACTGAATCCTGCAAGGATAATTGCATAACAAACAAAACAAAGTTCAAAAAAGAAGTATTGAACACTTCCTTTACTGGTAGCCTCAGAATTTAGCTTGTAACCTGTTTTTAAGCATTTCAGGATTTATAAACACATACGGCCGTTAATTCTGTGAAAGTTCCTGTAAACTTATGACCAGACAGTATTCTGGCTGCACTGCACAATGTTTTAGATAAAAGCAGTTGTTTTAGGATGAAATTGCCAAAATATTTACTTTAAGCTTATACAATTAATCAGCAAGATTGTCATAAGTGTTGTAACAGGCTTTATTGTATTTATCTGTTCTTACAACACCAAGACTTCAAGCTTCTCAGGCAGAACTGCAAAATATGCTGGTTCACTTTGGTGGCAGAAAGTACGTGGATTTTATTTCTCCATTCTGAGAGGAAAGGTGAAAAGCCTAAACACCTTTGCTGTGGGATGGCTTGTTGCTTTTTGGATTTGGGGCTTTTTTCCATTGATTTCTTCCCATTATGATTTTATCCTCTTTATGATGTCTACCCTTATCAAGATTCATTTATATAAAAATGATCCAGTACTTTGAAGACATCTTAGCTAAACTTCTGCAGCATGCAATCAGGAGCTGGCCAAGTAGTCTGGATTTGGAACAAGGGATTTTATAAAAAATGTGTATAGTTTTGCTTTTAAATTCACCATGTTTTTTAGAATTATTCATTTGTTATAACATAAAATATCAATGTAAATCACAAGTATGACATTTTAAAGCTGAAGTACAATTGAGCATGTTCTTTTAACTAACAGTGGCATTTTATCTGGATTTTGACGCACCAGTCCAACCATGCAAAGGTGTTACCAGTAGTCAAATCTGAAAACAGAAAGCAATGCTTTTGGCAAGGCATTTTATTACAATGTCAAATCTTTTTTTTTTGTTAGCAGTCAGTCACTGAAAACAATCTGTACACATCTAATTTAGTCAACAAAAATAGTTGTACAACTTTAAGTGATGTGCCCCATTTATGTAACTTGTTATGCTCTGAAGTGATGCTCTTCATTGAATCCTCACATAAACAATTACCAGTCTTAACATATATTAAAGTAAGATTAGGTTCTTCTCTCAAAAGTACAAAAAATAACACTTTAAATATACAGTGGCTCCTAAGCTTAGACAGAATCCTTTCAGGAAGAGAGTTTTGCACTTCAGTAGACAGTGCCTTTAACATCAAGAGCTCTTCAAAGTGCTTGGCAGAGGTGTGTGAACACTATCCCCACTTACTAGATGATGAAATAAGGCACAGAGGTCAACTACTTTGCCCACAGTCACATAGAGAGCGAGTGGTAGAACTAACAGAGCAGAATTTGGGGGTTTCAGTTCTCCAGTGTAACCATCACATCTCATTGCCACTATTCAAGTGCAACGGCTTAAACCTTTCTGAGGAGCAAAATGTGTACAGCACACAGTAAACAGGAGGGAAGATTCAGGGCTGGTTAAAGGCTGCAACGGTTTCAACCCAAACCAAATTAATTTGGTAGTCAGAAACTCATAATGCACTTCAGGGAATGATTATATAGAGAACTATACATTAACCTGCAGAGAGAAAGCTCATTAAACGTAAGACATATGGTGTTAGCTTTGCAAAAAGTACTGGTTGTCTTAAGCTTGACAGCAGCTCAGGTATAATGTTAAGTTTGTCAGAGAAGCGGTACTTTGTGACCAGCAGATGTCCTAAACATTGTTCTCCTACCAGCAAGATGAACTTCTCTGGAGTCACACAGAAATGCAAATAAGGGCTAAATATCTCCTCAGGAGGCAGAGATGTGTATGAGGCACAAAACCCCACATTAATTGCTTCTGAGGTATGGACTAAGTGGTAAAGAAATACCAGTCCAGAAAAACAAAATAGTCAAAAATAAATGTGGTTACAAAAACTGTCACTCATCCAAAATCACCAAGAAATGCATCTTTGGATAGCTTATCTTGCAAAAAAACAAAGAAGTGTGACACATGTAATTCCTGCCTAGATGAGAAGCATTCTCTGTCCTAGCCCTCTGCTGACAAACAAGCATTTCAGAAAGCCTGTCCTTGGATAGGATGCTCATGAGATGACTCATTTACTGACAGAGGCTGCTGATGGGATTCAGAAACAAGTACACTTTGATTCTGTTCTTCATTGACTTGATGGGAAGGAACTGTATTGTGGCTAGAATGAGACTGCTGGCTTGATTCCTGAGCCAGCTGCATGTGCTGAGCTGGATGTGAAGATCCCGTCAAGTGGATTTGTTCATTTTGTCCTTGATGAGCATGGAGATGTTCTAGCGCTTCCTTTGAAAGAGTTATGACATGCATTTGTTCAGACTGGGCAGCCTCTATTTGGTTTGCAATCACATTGATACTTTGGATTTGTTCTGCTTGCTCCTGCTGAGCTGAAAGTAACAAGTTTTGCAGCTGTTGTGGAGGCTGTGCAAGGAGCGCGAGGTTCGCGGCCTGCTCTGTTGTCATGCTGGGGGCATTTTCTGCAGTCACAATACTGATGCCTTGATTGTGGCTGGGCATGAAGTTGATGTTGTGTACTGCATCTGTAACCAGCAGCTGAATTTCCTGCCCTCCCGAGGTGGCAAGTTGGTACTGCTGCAGCTGGAGAATGTTTCTCACTTCTTCCGGATGAGCGTTGGTGCTTGGGGCAGTGCTGACTTCCTGAAACTGCTTTTCCTTGCTGTGAATTTTCAGATGCGACTTCAGATTGTCCAGACGAGCAAACTGCAAACTACATTCTGGGCAGGCAAAAGGCTTTTTGCCTGTGTGTAAGATACAGTGTCTTCTCTTAGCACTGGAATCAGAGAAGGATTTTCCACATATATCACAAGAATATGGCTTTTCTCCTCTGCAAAAGGAAAGAATTTGATCTCATTAAAATATTCACTTTGACAATGCTGCTTTCTGAAACTTACTCTGTAATAAAATACTTAAATGATTACATTGTTTTTCTAAATTTTAAGTACATAAGGGATGGCATCATTAAAAACATCCTCTGTTTGACCTCCTGATTATTTCTATTTGACTTCACAAGCTGTACAATTAGTATATACTCCAGAGCTACAGAGATAACTGCCTTCCTCTCATAAAACCAGAGGTACAAGCTCCATGCTGCTAGACCTTGACAAGAATGCAACAACTTTGCAGAATTCTAAGCACTGACCATTTTAAGAACATGCATTAACAGTGTGAGCTTAAAAAGTTCAGCGTCCAAATCCTAACTTGCTGCCTGTGTCAAAAGCATAAGAAATTTTACTGCATGTGTTTTCTTAGACAAAACTTCTCTGGTGATTTAAAATCGAACATGTCATGGAATGAATTGCCCTGACAGGGGTAAAAGAAAACTAATGCTATGAAAGAAACAGGATAGCTCACAGGCTAACAGGACAATGCTCAAATAACCTTTACACACTATGGCTACTGGTTTGCTGTCAGACAAAACTTACAGTAAAATCTTCACAAAAATAGTATAACAGTAAGTATACACTGTCAGTGAACAGACACAAAACACCAAAGAAGACTCTTACAATATCCTGGCGCATGAGTATTTAGGACTTCAGTCCTAAAAAAATACCTATTTTTTCCTTACATAGATTAAGCAAAAATATTAAATTTTTAACAGTTGTTCAAAATGCAATCAAGTCTGATTGTTTTATAATTAAACAAGCACTACATAAAAGTTATAAAATTAGAAGTTACATTTTTAAAGACTGTAATGAGAAAAGACATACTTTACCTGTGAATTCTAATGTGAGTCTGAAGTGAACTTTTAGCTGTAAATGACTTGCCACAAATCTCACAAGTGAATGGCTTCTCACCTATCAAAAAGAATGTGACTTCCCTTTTTAAATAGCACTTTTAATCAATACATTAAAAATATTTTGTATTTTACCATACACAGTATCAAGTGTGCTCACTCACGCTTCTGCCATGGCTCAGCAGATATCCAAAATGGAATGAACCCGCTAGTCAAAATGAGGGTATAATATTTTAAATGTACACCTCTAGCATTTTTCCCCTTTGAAGGTGAAGCATTAGGTGATCCAAGCCCCCAAAGCAACAAAAAGCTGTACCTATGGCACAGATGTGGGTGTTCCACATGGAACAGAAACACTTTGAAAAAGGCTGTCCCTGAACCCTGGCATTAATGCCACATTCACATGCAGCACCATGCAGGTGAGTAACCCCAAACTTCCAAAGCTGAAAAATGAATCCATTATCTTAACAACTTGCCTGGCTTTCTATAACTTGCCTGGCTCCATCACAATAGGCTTATGATATTCTGGGAACATTAAATTATCATCAGTTAAATAAAATATGAGTTTGTTTGGGGTTTTTTTTTATTTGTTGGGTTTTTTAAGTGCATTTGGAATTCTGACGTCTAATTGAATAGAAGCAGAGAGGCCAAATTAAATTATAAGAAGGTTCAGAAGAAACAGATACTACCCAACCAAAGCAAATCCTAATTCACACCATAGCAAATCCTTGTAGCACTGAGGTTCGAGACACTAGACACGAGAATCCAGATCACCACTGTGGTAATTCACACCATCAAAGCACACCAAAGCCAGGGATTGGGCAGCAGCCAGTTTCCAAGGAAGCTTCCCATTTAGCATAGAACTGCAATGCTTACCAGCTTTCATGTGGCTTTGGAGGGCATGGATAAAGGATGAGAGAACAAAAAATACTTGTCAGAAGGGACCTTTGGTCATTCAGCCCCAGCTTGCCACTGAAAATGGAGTAACTTCTCAAGTAGACTGTATTGTTATGACTCAGTGTTACCAAACTGCTGCCAAAGGAGAACAGTTGTATCTATGTTAACACCTGGCCTTGGAATTTTACTTTGCCTTTGAGATGGCACAGATCAATTATTATTTCTACATAACTAATACTGGTATCTTGCCTGTCTTTTCTAGAAGCAAAATATATTGCAAGCCAGTTTCTGCTAAAACTCAGCTTAGCTCACATTTTTGCAACTTACCTTGCTAGTAAGCTTCCTCTTCTCACTTCCCACCCTAAACTCATTTCCCATTACATTTATAGACATGTATCAGCTTCAGATAAAAAAACTCTTGTTGTTTCAATGCTGTGTTCTCCTCAACACAAAATTAAGTAAGTATCGCATGCTATCACTATTCTGGATAACCAAAAACTCCTAGAAGCACGAATTCTGACCTCAGCATATCCCAGAAAATTTAAATATTTTTCACTTAGAAAAGAGGAGGAAATGAATGAGATTAAGATGCTTGAGACTGAGTTATGTATTACAACAATTAAGTGGCACACTTAAGAATAATTTGATTTTGTGAGGAAATCGCTACTGTTTCTAAAAGACTAAATTATTCACATGTCACCTTATGAACTTACCCTTTAAAGGAAAGAATTTGATGAAGTTTATGCTTTGTTATTATGAGAGGATAGATCAATATTTTTATCTCTGTTATCCAGTGATTCATGATCAGCTTGCCCTCTAAATCTCTTAAAACACCCTCTGACGCACTTGCATTAAATCATCCCTCCCAGCCCATCTCCTGTCAACATCTGCTTTATTACAGTGCAGTAAAAGCTAAATGGAAATAATTATTTTTCTGGTCACAGCACTTTTCATAAGCAAACATCCCTCACAGACAGAGGTGTTTAATTCATTTAGGACACACACTTCCTGTCACTTGTCAGCTCACTGCAAGCCCAATACATGCTGGATTACAACTCTCCCTACAAACTGAATTCTCAGTCCAGGATTCTACCACAGGAAAGCTAACTGGCATTTTCTGGTGCAGGTTTTATAAAACTGGGGGGAAAAGCCCCCTTCCTGTAAAAGGCACTGCTTCTGTGCTGCTGTAACACAAGCTGATTTGTGCTCCTGCATTCTTGCTGTCAAATCTCTTCATTAGCAAGACAGGCATCATTACGTACAAATAGAGCAGAAGTTCATTCCACAGAGACAAGTGTAATTTGTCTAACATTGTTTTGTCCATGTAACTTCAAGAAAAAACAAACCACAAACCCTACAAAACCCAAGGTACAACATTACCTGTATGTGTTCTTAGATGTTTCTTTAGCTGAGCTGCATCCATGAATTTGCGACAACACTGGTTACATTCCGGCAGTGAACGGCCTTGTCGCAATAACAAAAAAAGTGTCAGTGCATAATTGATCCCCTCTATCTCTTCAGTGATCTTTGTTAAAGCACTTTCCTGTAAAATAACCACTTTGATATAATATAGAGATAAAAAAAAAGGTGATTCACTGCTTCCTCCCTATCTTAATTGCCACACTCCTATGTTCCCACTTAGTATTACCACAGGAAAAGAGGGAACTGAAAAACACCTTCTTTTGAAGCTTTGTAAATTTTGATTTTCTCCACCACGTCCTCTGTGTGTATCTCCATCCCATTCCAGAAGTGAGAAGAGCACTTCCTAAAGTTTGTATGCCCTTACTAGTCAGAAGTAGTGGACAATTACAATGCAATTTACACACCAGGCAGCAGAGACAGGCAGCAGATTGTTTATACAATTCCCAGCTTCTATGTAGCATGGGTAGCAGGGCTAAAATTATCAAGTTGTATGTCAAATTACAGTGTAACTAATTTTTAATCATCATAAAAGCCCTTCTCAATTAAATATTTTTCTATACATTCCATTTACTATACACCATTATGTCTTCTTCACCATATCCACAGTTATACCAAGATAGGATACATCAAGGCAGCAGAGACTAAATACATCACCGAGGAAGAACTTTCAGCCTAAGACAATCTTTAGGAAGACAAATCAGTATGGACTGTAAGCCAGGTCCTAAACCCAAACTTGTTATACCTGTGTGTAGTCGATAATGGCTCTTGAGCTGTCTCTTTTGGCTGAAGTATTTCCCACACTGATCACAGGTAAAAGCTTTCTGCCCTGTAGAGAAAATCACTTATTAAAATGTAAGCCACGTCTAAAGCAAGTATAAGGAAACAAATAAAATACACAAGCAAGCTGTGAGGAGCTGATTCAGTTTTAATTTGCCTCAACAATGGCTGTCAGAGGCACATGGGGGAGGGGTTGAAAATGTGCCACATCCAGGAGGCAGCTAGAAGATGGAGGAAAACCTTCTCTGGGAAGACTTTTCCTGGTTCATGTCTCACATGGGGCAGGCAGTCAGCAGGGGAACACCGAAGACATTCTCCAGTCAGATGGCAAAAGGTCTCTACCAATGGACTGCACTGGAACATTGGACTGGGCCTATGGTCTCCTGTCAGCAGGTGGACTTTGGGAGGAGCCAGGGGCATGAAAAGTAAGTTGTCACAAGCCCCAGAGCTTTTAAAATTTTCTTTTTGAGTTGGGCTTTTGGCTTGGGGCTTTCTTGAGACTGTGCTTTTGAGGCTTGGTGATTCGAGGGCCTTTTTGAAACTTGCTTTTGAGTCAGTTTTTTTTGAGTCCTATGCTTTTTGCCCTGGCCCAAGCCTGCCTTTTGGCTCTCCTGCCCTCGCTGGCTCTTGCTCGCCCTCACGTCTGTCCTGCCTCCGTGTGTCTCTGACCAAGTCCCTGCCTGCTTTGTCCCAGTGTCCCTGCTTGAACCCCCTGCATCCAACACTGCCCACTGCTGCAATCCTTCCCATGACCATATCCAGGCTCTGGACCTCCTGCCCGACTGGCCATCACGGCAGGAGCCGTGCACAGGCAGGCAGCGTGCACAGCCCCACCTCAGGACATTGAGACACTCCCCAACTCCAGTGGTGAAGCCCTCTTTTCCCTCTGTCTCCCCCCATTTCTTTCCCATTTTTCTTCTGCTTGTTCTGTTTTTTCTAGCTCTCTTTAGCAAGATAACTCCTTTTCATTTTGTTTTTTCATTACCAATAAATGGTTCTCAGATACAACGTTTGTCCTGTTTGACATTATTTCGTTCCTGACCATCCTTTTTTAAAAGAACTCCTTGCAGCTTCCCACAGTGGAATGTGACACCAGAACACACAAGACAGAGCAGAAGTACTTTTTTTTCAGAAAGACAAATTCTTGCAGCAGAGAGCTACATTTGCCTTGAAGTATTTACCTGAATGTAGGCTCATGTGCTCCAGAAGAGAATGCTTTGTTGTCAGAGCCTTACTGCAAATGGTGCACGTGTATGGCCTTTCCCCAGTGTGCATCCGCTCATGGACTTGAAGAGAATGCTTCTGGGAAAAGCCTTTGCCACACTCATTGCACTTAAAAGGGCGCTCCCCTGAAAGAAAAAGATAACATTTTTAGGCACAAATGCGTCATTTCTCACTAGATGTTCTAAGCTGACAGTGAGATGCACTGCAATATTGTAATTACTGAAAAAATTAGTCTCGATTAGTGGTAAAGAGACAAGCTTCACAAAGGAATAAAATAAATTTTTAGCTATTGCCATATAATTCAGTGCCTAAATAATTAATTACACTAAAATCTAGGTGAGACTTGATTCTGAGATCTGCTGACAAGAATAAACAGCAAACACAGAACACATCCTAATTTGGATCAGCATGCTATTTTGGAAATTCTTGCTGTAGTCAACAACCAACACTTCAACAGTCACATTTGGCAAAATCACTAAACCTAACCCAAAAGCAGCAGTCTCTGAAGGCCTACCTGTATGGCTTCGCTGGTGAATAGCCAAGAAGTGATTATACTTAAATACTTTGCCACAGTCTTTACAGCGAGCTTCAGAACCTGCACGTTTTCTTTTTCCATCGCTTCTCTTTGCCAGTCCTTTCTCATCCTCATCCCCAAGAAGTTTATAATCTTTTAGTTTGATTGATCTCATTATTCTACGTTTGCTGTAACGGCTCTGAGTGCTCTGTATTCCTTCAGATTTAGGATCGTAGTTTTCATCTTTCTCAGCTGACAGATCAACAGCAGTCTCTGATCCACAAGCAGGTTCAGTTTCTTTTGGAGAAAAGAGATCTTTTTGGAGATCTTTTCTCACTGAAGCCTGTTCACTGGCAACTGTTTCTTCTACTTCAGTGTCTTTTTTCATAAAATTTTGCTCATTTTGCACGGAGTTGTTCTCTCTCAGCTGCCCATCTTCAGTGGAATTTGCTCCCAATTCTTCTTCTTCTTCTTCTTCTTGGACAACCTTGATTTTCCTTGGTCGCCCCCGTTTTCGCTTTGGTGGATCATCTTTTTTCCTGTCACTTCCAACAAAAGAGGCTCCACTTTCAGCTGGAGCTGGCAATGCACTACCAGGGCTGCGGCTTTCCAGGTAGTCTGTACAGGCCCACACCAAGTCAGTCACTTTCAGAAGTTGTGCAGTTGCCAGGATTTGTTCTGTGCTTTTCTCACTGGCACAGAGGCAACCAGTGTAGATAAATTCTAGCAGAACTCCAAAGGTGTCTGCAACCATCCCCTCCAACATGTAAATTGATTGCCCTATTTCACCCTCATTTACAAACATCATTGAGAAGTATTCACTGCTGGCAGCCAGCAAAGCTTTATGAGCTCTGAATTGCACATTCTCCACTATTAGAGTAATGTCACAAAGAAAATCCTTTTTTCTTTGTTCCTCAAAATTAGCAAGAATGGTATCTTTGTGAGCTTTGGAGTGGATAATCAGTTTCTCAGAAGGATCAGTTGTTTTTGCCATTTTACTTATGAGTATTAAAGGAGGTGCCTGGAAAAACAGAATAGCTTTAGTAAAGAATTATTTTAAAAGTTGGCATTATTAAACCCAAGTATCATTTGTTATACCAGTAACAGAGTTCAAGAGTTTCTGAAGCAATTCTGAATCCTCTGAATGTTTGAAAAATCAAGACTATTGCAGACATGGAATTTCTTCCAAAAGTATTTTTAAATCCTAGGAAAAGGCTACAGATAGTTTTTTAGATCAGAATTACTGCCTATCATTTTTTTATCACTGATGTACTGTGAATTCCGTATTATCTAAAAAATGGGTACCCTAGCTTCTGAAACTGAAACAATCAGACAGAAACAACTCTTGGTCACAGCTTCTTAGTATAGCAGTAGCTTTGCTTGACAAGGTTTTGGTAGCAGGGCAGCTACAGGGGTGGTTTCAGTGACAAGCTTCCCCAGTGTCTTACAGAGGCGACACCAGCTGGCTCCAAGATGGACCCACTGCTGGCCAAGGCTGAGCCCATCAGCTGATGGTGGCATCACCTCTGGGATAACAGATTTTAAAAGGGACAAAGAAATGTGCACAACTGTAGCTGGAGAAAGGAGTGAGAACATATGGGAACAGCAGCCCTGCAGACTCCAAGGTCAGTGGAGAAAGAGGGGCAGGAGGTGCTCCAGGTGCCAGAGCAGAGATTTCCCCACAGCCTCTGGTGCAGAGGATGGTGAGGCAGCTGTGCCTCCACAGCCCGTGGAAGTCCATGGTGGAGCACAGATCCACCTGCAGCCCCTGGAGGACCCCACACCAGAGCAGGTGGGTGCCTGAAAGAGGCTGGGAGCCTGTGGGAAGTCTGTGCTGGGGCAGGCTCCCAGCAGGACCTGTGGCCTCACAGAGAGAAGCCCACACTGGAGCAGGTTTGCTGGCAGGACTTGTGACCCTGTGGAGGACCCATGCTGGAGCAGACTGTTCCTGAAGCACTGCACCTGTAGAAGCTGGAGCATTTTGTGAAGAACTGCAGCCCATGGGAAGGACTCAGGCTAAAGTAGTTTGGGAAAAAAGGACTGTCTCCTGTGGGAGACCCACACTGGAGCAGGTGAAGGGTGTGAATAATCAAAAGAGAATCAAAGACAATGTGCAATGAACAGACTGCAGCCCCCATTCTCCATCCCCCTGCCTGGCTGGAGGGAGGATGTAGAGAAAACTGGGATTAAAGCTGAGCCTGGAAAGAAGGGAGAGTTGGGGTGAGCTGTTTAAAAATCTGGGTTTATTTCTCATTATCCAACATGATCTCATTGACAATAAAGAAATTTCCTCAAGTCAAGTCTGTTTTGCCTGTGCTGGAAACTGGTGATCAATCTCTTTCTGTCCTTACCTCAATCCATGAGCTTCTATTATATCCTCTGTCCCCTGCCCACCTGAGGAGGAGAGTGGCAGACTGACTTTGCTGGGTACTGGTGTGCAGCCAGCACCAACCCACTACACTGGAAAAAAAAAGGTCAACTGCAGTTTGATCAGTGCCGTTTACTCAGGGAAAAGGCTAGGAAATCCTGTAATAAATGATGCCATGGTTTAGTTAAGGTGTTAGGGCATGGGTTGGACTCAATGATCTTGAAGTGATTCTGTGTTAAAACTTCACTGGTATCAATGTGTCAGGACTTCATTACTTCTTTTAACCCAAACTATCCTTCTGAAAATTTCTCCTTTTAAATTTTTTTTAACACTTTCACTTTTTTAACAGTTTTTACTTTACTAAGCTTCAGCCTAAGAAGGTAGGCAGTACAAACACAGAAACAACAGTGTTTTGAAGGGTTGTATCTAATAGAGGGTTCATTAAGGTATCCATTAATGATCAGTGTAACTTGCTAAGTTTCTTCAATAGTAAATTTGCAAAAATTAATAATAAAAAAAATTCCAGCATTTTCAGAAGAATCCACCAAATATTATAGAAGAGATATGCCCAAAAGGTCCTATTTACAAAGTTCAGCTAAACCAGAGATAACACGGATCAGCTACTAGTTATATCCTAATTTATACAAGTGTCATATTAGACGCATATAAATTTGCATATTTGTATGTAGTTTCTCCAACAGTTTCAATCACCTGAACAAATGCTCCATGAAACAGCAGACACTAGCTACAGAAGATACCTAAATGCTACTGAGGTAGTGAAAAAGCGATTCTTTAGCCCAAATCACCTACCAAATAATTCACGGCGGAGTCAAATTGTTTTATCTGGGAGCTTTAATTTCCGGAGCATGTGAGTCTGATGTTTGTTGCTGGAGCACCTTAAAGCACAGCTGCAGGTGTTACCCAATCTGCCTTATCGTGCACTACAAGAATTCCTCGACGGCTGCTGCCAACTCTGCCTGCAGGCATCCCCTAACATCCGCACGTGTTCCAGACAAGGTATTGGCCGTTTTGTGAGTTCTGATCGCAAGAAGGACTTCGGTGTTTGACCAGGAGGTAACAGCATTAATATCCTGACTGCAAAATCCAAAACACCCCCCTTCCCTAAAAACCCCTCACCATTCTAGAGTGAGGCTATAACCCAGCAGAAGGCGCCACGCTGCCGGCAGTGCGTTCGGATACACACTCTGGTCCAGCCGTGGAAGAGCTCCGGTGCCCCCGGGAGGTGATCCCGGGGGGCAGCGCACGGCCCGGGGCTGGGCCTCGACACGGGCACGGCCAAGGGCACCTCGCGGGTCGCCACCCCCCGCGCACCGTGAGAGCCCTCCGGATCGCCCCTCAAGGGAAGGCCGCTCGTCCCTCTTGGGGCAGGAGCAGGGAGCGGGCGCTGCCCCGCCAGAGCCGCGGGCCCGGAGCGCCCGGCCCGGCTGCTGCCCGCCCTGCCCGGCACTCACCGCTCGCCGCCGCCGCCGCCGCACTTCCGGGCCGGGGCTGGCACCGCGCCTGCGCCGCCGCAACGAGCGCAAGGCGGGCGGGACTTGGAGCCGCGGAATCACTGAACAGCCGGGGTGGGAAGGGAGCCGCAGGGATCATTCGGTTCCAACTCCCGGTCCTGGCCAGGAGAGCCCTCAAAATCACATAATGTACCGGAGAGTGTTGCCAAATGCTTCTTGAACTCTGTCAGGCTTGGTGCTGTGACCACTTCCCTGGGCAGCCTGTTCCAGTGCCCAACGACCCTGTGGGTGAAAAGCTTTTCCTAATATTTAAACTAATCCTTCCCTGGCACTACTTCAGGCCAGTCCCTCGCATGCTGTCTCTGGTTTCCACAGAGCAGAGATCAGTGTCTGCTCCTCCTCTTCCCCCCACAAGGAAGATGTAAGCGCAGTGAGGTCTCCCCTCAGTCTCCTCCAGGCTGGACAGACCAAGTGACCTCAGCTGCTCCTCAACCAGCTTCCCCTCAAGGCCCTTCACTATTGTCACAGTCTTTCTTTGGATGCACTCTAGTAGCTTTATATCTCTGAACTTCAGGTAAAAGATTTTATTTCTAAGATTTGAAGATTTAAAAAAACTGTCCCAGGAGCGTGTGATGTTCACGGGCCATGTTGCAGCCATGCTGGTGCCTGATGGCAACACTCCATGTGCTAATCAGTGGAAATACAGGGTTCACACAAAAGTGGGACGGGTGCCTTTCAGAGAAAGAAAAGTCTGCAGCCTGTCATCAAAGCCAGGGGGCCGATCTCTTGGCTCCTTATACAGGCCTGCCATGGCAGTCCCCAGGTAGGGGATGAGTTGGCAGTGCTCCACGAACTGCAACAGCTTCTTCCTGTACATCTGCCGCACTGGCTCCGAGCTCCGGGGGTTGTGTGCTGCAAGAATTTAAGCAGCATATTAGTGTCCCCTATAAACATTATGGAATTACATTACAGAAATTTTCAAAGGCACCAAGTCTACCTCTGTTAGCATTACCCATGGTATAAATAAACACCTTGACTGTTGGTGCCAAGCCAAAAAGATCGTCTGGTATTTCAGAAAGTTCCTGACTCCAAAGGGCCATGATAATCAGAAGGATCAGGCTTTTGTAAAAGAAGACACAACAAGCATGCCCAGCTGCTGTCAACTTCCCATTTCTCAGGCCATGAGATACTGGTGAAACTCCAGGCAGTGACAAATTTGGGTAGTGTGGCACACAACCTGAAGTGGGACACCATGTGGATAGACCAGGTCTGGTATGGCTGGTGCTGGGCCACTCTGTCCTTGACACAGGTATTCTATGACCTAAATGCTTTGCCCATAAGATAGGCTTCCTTGTCATACAAGGAAGTCAGGTTTGATAAGCAGGACTGTGACCAGCACAGCTTCATGAGAGGAAAGTCCTGCTTATTAAACCCGATTTCCTTGTATAACAAAGTAATAATCCACCTAGCTGGTCAAGGGAAGCCAGTTGATGTAATCTTTTTGAATTTCAGTAAAGCATTCAATACTGTCTCTCACCTTATCCTTCTGGACAAAAGGTCAGGCACACAGCTGGATAAACGCATCATGCCATGGGTGAGCCACTGGCTCACCACTCAGGCACAAAGGGTTATAGGGAATGGGTGACATCGGACTGGTGACCTGTCACCAGTGGAGTTCCACAGGGCTCAATCTTCAGCCCTGTGCTCTTCAACATCTTCATAAATTACTTGGGTGCAGGACTGGGATACTGAGCAAGGTCACAGATAATACAGAACTGGGAGGAGCTGTTGACTCCCTCAAGGGCAGGGAGGCCCAGCAGAGACCTTGACAAATCAGAGGACTGAGCAGTCACCAACCATATGAAGTTCAATGAGGGAAAGTGCTGGATTCTGCATCTGGGATGGGGCAACCCTGGATGCACGGACAGACAGAGGAATGAGAGGCTGGAAAGCAGCGCTGTGGAAAGAGAGCTGGGGGTTGATGACAAGTGGAGCATGAGCCAGCAGTGCCCTGGCAGCCAGGAGGGCCAACCCTGCCCTGGAGGACATCAGGCACAGCATGGCCAGCTGGGCAAGGGAGGGGATTGTCCCGCTCTGCTCTGAGCTGGGGTGGCCTCACCTCCAGTGCTGGGGGCAGTCTTGGGTGCCACAATATAATAAAGACATTAAACTACTAGAGAGTGTCTAAATGAGGGCAACAAAGATGGTGAAGTGTCCTGAGGGGAAGCTGTATGAGAAGCAGTTGAGGTCACTTGGTCTGTTTGGCCTGGAGGAGACAGAGAGGAGACCTTACTGCAGTCTTCAACATCCTTGTGAGGGGAAGAGGAGGGGCAGACACTGATCTCTCTGGTGACCAGTGAGGGCCCATGGCCTGAGGGAATAGCCTGAAGTTGTCGGGGAGGGTTAGATTAGGGTTGGATATCAGAAGTTTCTTCACTGGGTTGAGTGCCCACAACGGTACTGGCACAGGCTCCCCAGGGAAGTGGTCTTGACACAATTCAAGAAGTGTTTGGACAATGCTCTCCAGGACACAGTAGTTCTTGGGGATGGTCCTGTGCCCTGCTAGGAGTTGGACTCAATTATAGTTATGGGTCCCTTCCAACTCAGCATATTCTGTGATACCACAACTCTGTGAAGAGTTGACCAGTAGTTCAGAGGAGGAAGGAAGGTTTCTCTCTGCCCTAAGCCCTATTTTGGGCTTAGTTATTTTTTAGTCCATTAGTATTGAGTACCAGTCCTCAAAGTACAGTTTATTACTTTAATTGTTAGCCTGAGACAAAGGAGAAGGAGTGAGACAAATCATAATAATTTTTTTTTCTTACACACAGTATTTTATATCTCATTACAAAAACTGGACAGCATGAAGAACTATACTATAAGACACTTCAGCCCACTACCTTTAAACTGTAGACATCTACATTTAATGGTTTCTGAGAGATTTTTCAAGCATATCTCTAAATACAGCCCTTACAGGAGTCTAGCTTGAAGGATACTCAATCACTCTAGTGATACATGGTTTACTACTCTCTTTTCAGGAGTAAATCCATCTGCATTTATGGTTGATCACCTGTACCTTCTCAGATACTGAAAGCAATCTAGTGTTGTGAGAGAAGCTGAAGGAACAACTAAATCCCTGTTTCTTGTCCCCTGTTTAAATGTGACATTAGAGAATGATGTTAATTGAATATGAGAAAGTTTAACTTCACATAGAAATAGGATGAAATAAATTTCCAGGGGACCACAACTTGAAGCACTTCGATCAAAGTTTTTGATCAAGAATGGTGTGACTATTCTGAAGAGATGCACCATAATAAATAATGCTGTATTTGCAACAAATCACAGAATCACAGGATGGGTCAGGCTGGAAGGAACCACAGTAGGTCATCTGCTCAAGCAGGGTATTCCCAGAGCAGATGGCACAGGATTGTATTCAAATGGCTCTTGAATATTTCCACTGATGAAGATTCCACAACTTCTGTGGGCAATCTGTTCCAGTGTTTGGAACACCAAAGGACTTGTTATGTTCAAGTGATTTGTCGGTGTACAGGAATGCTACATCTTAAAGCTGGAAACAGTCCTACCCAGTGCTAGAAGAAGAAAAACTTGTTTTCCTGAATTCCTAGGGTCAAACTGTTTGGCACTGCACAGGGAGAAGACATTTCTGTACTTGCATAAGCCTTTTGGTTTATCATCCACTACTAATAATGATTTAATGTTGCAATATATGAGCAAAACATTCCTAGCATGGGCATCCTTAGGTTAGCAAAGCCATGCTAACAATAGAATGAAAACAGCCTTTGTGAATGAAGCAAACTACAGTATAAAAGCAGTTTGAGGGCTTAGGAACTGTACATTTATGCAGGGGCTTACCATGTGCCTGCCCTGTTCAATGGTGTTCCTTAACAAAGCTGTGCTAGCAGAAAAATCTGTGCTAGTTAAGAAAACTCTGGAGGGCTCTGGAAACTACATGAGGAAACACAGGATGTGAAGAGCTTCAAAAAAAATAATTAATATTGGTATTATCTAAAAGAATAAATAAAAATGTAAAATATGAAAGACCAGGTGAAGTTCACTCAGTGAACCGTTCGGCTTATAAAAGATAGAAGTGGTGGGTTGAAAGAAATGTCAGTAATGCTCCAGAAGTGTCCAGCAGTGCTGGAAACAAGCCCAAAGCTATAGCAGAGCTGCAAACAAAGACATTGAAATCAAGAAAGCTGGCAATAGTTAAGCTGATGGCAAACTATTAAAGATTATTACTGGCAACTGGTATCTCCTGCTGAAAAAAAACCCAAACAGAAATTCTAAAAAATACCAAACATGAACACTAATTTGCTATCTATATTGTTTCAGAGGACTTATGTAATTTATACAATTAGTTATTTTTATAGCATGCTATTTTATACACTACCTTTTAGATGGAAGGAGACAAAAAGCAGAGCAGTTTCTTTCACACTTAGGAATGGATACTTTGGCTTAAGGCTGCCAACTTCATGCAGAGCTTTTATTAGAGAAGTTGCTACTCCCTAAAGAAAGAAAACAGGTTTAAAAGACCATTACAGAATCTCGAGTAATGCCTTATCCTGTTTTTATGCAGATCTAACAATACAGGACAATACCCTAAGTTGGTGAATAGCAGAAGATAAAAAATTAGCATAAAATAGGGAGGGCTGTGACCATGAATTATTGTTTTATTTATTCATGTGTCAAAGTGTAACAACCTACTCTTAAATTTTTCCAGGTAAGCTTGTGTCTATGCTGGTGTTAAAAGTCAAACCAAAATGTTACAAGATATGATAAACAACTAAGTCAGAAAATCTATCATATAATACTGCAGCTTATTATCCTCCTCTGACGGTCTTGTATTTTTATTCATTAAAGCTACAAACATCTATTACTTTAAAGCTTAAAAAAATTGCTCTCAACTGTAATTAAAAATTTTTCAATTTAATATAATTCCATTGATAAATATAAGACTCAAATGCATTAAAAATTTAAAAAAACCTGAGTGGGATGCACTATATATCAAAAAATCATGTTTCAAAATAGAAAAACAAAAACTGGCCTGTTCAAGGTATCCAGCCAAAGGAAGCATAGTTAGTAGCATTGGCTCTTTTTTTGGAGGGAGTTTATGGGGAAGCTTCAGATTCCAGTATTTCTCTGGTAACCTAACCAGATAAAAAGTAAGCACTTTCAAGATGTATGAAAAATTGCATGATTGAAGATTAAAATGCAGTTAGTGTATTCACCTCATAAACTTCTGAAGTTTTTCTTCACTTTCAAAAATATATACCTTGTCTTGGTATTTTGCTGCATACTCAATGTTGCCAGGCACCAAAGCTTCATATCTGAAGAGATGGAACAAGAATTACTCGTTCACAGAAAATGTAAAACATAATTGGTGTGGTGTAAATTCATGAGCTACTGGTAGCCTTCTGGTAATTTAGCAAGTGTAGCAACTACAAAGAAAAATTGCAATTGATCATCCAAGTTTCCATTACATGACTGACAGTTACAAGGTTCAAAATCTTAGAGTCTCTGCCTCAAAATCTGCTTGAGGAACTTTTATAGTGCTTCTTTAGAACTCCTCCATTTAAAATGCCAGTCATAGTTGTTCAGGAGATTAAAAAGAGATAACATAGAATTGGCTATTATGGTTCTCCTCTGATGAGAAATTCTTGCACACTGAGGAAATTTTTATGGTGGAGCTTTATGGATCTCTTACAAAAATCATAATAGCTAGTTTTGCATCTACTAGAGATTTATGAGATTTCTTTGAACCTTTGAAGGCTTATAATAGAATTCAAATTATATCTGTCCATCTTCATCATGAAAGACACCAAGCCAACACAGATTCTTGCAGAACCTGTAGCCATGTAAGTTTTAAAAAGTGATTTTATCTGATTTCTGAAGCCACAGGTGCAATACAGAGAATTTTAATCGCTTTTTCTGTCTAGACCCTGAACAGCATTAAAAAGTACTTTGAAAATATTTCCTTCTTAATGCATTAATATAGTCTGTAATTCAGATTATGAAAACTCTAGCAACATACCTCTGTTTTCCATCTAGGTAAGTGACTGGACAGTACCCTCGCATTTCAGCCCTTAGAGGGAATAAGGCCTTCACTTCTGCTGCAGTCAGTTTCTTCGGTAGCATGTATGGGGGTGGGAGAGGGTGAGATGCCAGTGATGATACATAAACATCTGGTCTGCTCAAGAATTTCTGTAGAAAAATAAATGTTTTTATCATGAAAGAAGCACTGTAGGACAGTTAGCCAAACTCCACAGGACTGGCTCACACAATTTAGATACCTTTTTTTTCTGCAATGCAAGTGTGTTGGCATTGCTGTTGCTCTTGAGTAATTTCTTTTCCAGCCTATTCTTAGTTGAAGTAGTCACTATCCACCCACCATCCATCACTATTTACTGTTATCATAAACCACTTTCTAACTCAGTCTCCCCACAACAGATAGAGAAAGGAGAAAGTTACTTTTTCAAACGAATGTTTGATTTGTGACAATTGTAAGACGAAATTTAGTTTAATGGTGTCTGTGCTGTATTTTGTCTGCCTAGACATTTGACAGCAGAAGTATGCAGAACAAAAGCTTGAATGCTAACAAAAGTGGCCTAATTCAAGTTGCATATTACCTATTTCTGTACAGAATCAAAGATTCTAAGCAACAATGTTCCCTCTTCCCATAATCTCCTCCTTTTTGACCCGCTTTTTGACACGTACTTCCAGTTCTTCCTGTGAAGCCATTTTGTAATAGCGCCCTTGAAATTCTGCAGTAAACTCCAATGAGGGGGTTACAGAGCAGTCAATCAGTTCACCTTTCTCTGCAAGGCTGACAGGACTATACTGTCCACACTCCCCCAGCTGATCCTGCAGTTCTTTGGGAGTGATACATAAATCAGCAATGCTGGCTGCTTTTCCTGTTAATGAAAGCAATTAATGATAATGTTTTATTTATGAGAGACATAGAAACATCAAACAATTCTACTCAGGAATGCTACAGTCTAGAAGATAATTCTTAATTTGAAAATGATATGAAATGATGAGAACTAAAACAGCAATTTGACAATAAAATGAAGTTGTAACTCATTTTACCAATTAATTCTAATAACATTTTTGTAGCATTTAAGAAATATAATTATTAATGATGTGGGATACTCTGTATGCTCAGCTTATTAGTCTGTTGTTCTTATTTATGATTTATTGTTTCACTTCTTTGTGTTAGTAAGGGACATTTCATATATTTTATTTCTTTACATTGCTGAAAAAGAGTACAAGGTGTGATGAAAGGCTCCCCTTTATTCATCCATATCTTGCAAATGCTACATTCTACCTGGAGGAAATATATTCAAAATCTTGAATAAAATGTCATCTCAAACCCAAATTACTTAAAAGTCATGTTTTTTCAAGCTTGATGTGTAAAAATTGAATGTATTTCAAGATTTTTGATTATGACTCCAATTTTTAAGATGGGTGCAGCCACAGAGCTGTAAAAGGTAAACCCAAAACGTGGATATAAGATAAGGAAGTATATTTGCCCTTCAGAGGAATTCTAATTAAATAGTACATACATTTCAAAAGACATATTTAATCTTGACCAGTGCTGACACACAAAGAGTCAAGTGGAAACTGTGCCATTTTAGAATAAAGTGGTCTTCTTCCCAAAGCACAGAAATTAACTCAGATGGCATATTTAAGCTTGTTTCTAGATTTCAAATTAACATCTTCCCTCTCCCTCCCTCTTCCTTCACTAACACTGAAGTGAAGCTTCAAGTTAGAGTTCACCTTGGGGTACTCTTTATCATTTACCACCCAGTGTTGCTAGGTCTGCCATGGACCAAGGAATCTGACTTCCTTCAGCAGATGTCTGTTACCCTGTTCTTTGGAGGATGGCCTCAGACTGCCCTGTAGTTGGCTTTGTCTTCACTCTTTTCAAGAGATCTCTTCAAGATCTCTGTAGATGAGATTGAAGAATTTAAGGCTATGTATGTGCCAAAGAATTAGCCTCATCCAAAGAAAGGTGAAGTTGTCATGCACAGAGTACATTGCAGATTTTTAAAGAAACAAATATTCTGGGAAACTTTGTTTTTCTTTTACCTTCTTTTCTTCTTTCCAGGTATATCTGGATTTGTTTAACAACCACCTGAACTTCCTGCTCAATGGTGTTCCAGACCTTCCATTTGCTATGATTGGCATCAATCACACACCAGTTCTGATGTTCTTTCATATAGTAAGTTCTAATATCATCAATGTGCTGTTTATAGCAGGAATTTTTAATAGCTAGAATCTGTGGGCTGTCATGTTCAGGATAGGGAAGTCTAAAGACAATGAAAAATAACATTGATTTAAATCTGAAGAATAGATAATTTCATTGAATTTCAGGTGTAATTTCTAGAGTTCACTCTAAGTTCTTTTTACAAAATTTTGCTTATTTGACACTGTAGAACATATTTGAGAGATACAAATTTCTTATTAAGAATACTACCAGCTACTTGTGAAAAGCAGTGTACTTATGATCAGAGAGTCCTGTTCAAAAATGAAGAACACAACTTTTTCTATTTATGTCCCAAATACAACTCAATAATTATTTTGCAAAGGATTTGGAATGTATCAGCACATATTACCTGACACACACTACAAATACACCATTAAATGGTACCCTAATATCGCACATTTGATTTGAACTTAAGCCTATGAAATATAATTAGTTTAGTATTTAAAATGAAGTTTAAAGTAAATACTTTCAAAAACACATCATTAATTTAATTTTCGCAATGCAAATCGTCTTTAGTCTTTTAGTAAACAATCTAACATTGTACTGATTACTTGATAAAAAGAAAGAGACAAAAAGAAAAGGACAAAATGAGAGGCATGCAACAACGCTCCAAGCTATCTGGAACTTCTTAGAAACATTTCCTCTAATGAGAAACAGGTTCTTACACAATTTAATTTTAAAGTGAATGTTCTGTTCTTTTTCATTCCCTGTCTGCTTATAAACTACTTACTGTTCTTCCTCAAAAACAACCAACAGCTCTTTAAGCAGAATATTTATCTTCTCAGAAAAACAAAGAAGGGAATGAACTGAATCAAAAGGCTTAGAACTCCTGAATTCTATACATTACTAAATATGCATTATTTCCATATTTTTAAAATAACTTGAATTAAGTTTTTAAAAAAGAGATTAGTAGCTGAAGTATCAATGTATTTTTTGATAATAATTGATGAAAAATGAATTTCAGCAGCAGAAAGAAGTGGTAACATTTCTGATGTACAGTTTCATTAAACCAGTTAAACTAAGCAGTGGGTGCACAGCATTGCACATTTGTAATCTCAGTCATGCAATTGAGGGATCTGGCCAGAGCATGCCCCAAACACCTTACATTGCTGTTTCTGGTCTATGGAAATCAAAGCATTAGAAAGGAGAGGGACTGGTTCCCATGTTTTTCATATGTGGAGTTCAGAGACAGCTGAGTTATGCTCCAGGTTAGATACAACTATCTGGCTATAGCACTGGGGCACATAAATAGAGATATTACAATATTGTGTAGAAAATAAAAAAACCCAAAACTATCAAGGAGTATCACTACCGGCTTTTGGTTTCCTTATCCAACAGTGCTCTTCTGAACACTTCCTTTGTATCCATATCTAATTCAAAGATTTTCACTGGAATTATCTTAGTTGATTCCAAGAGATTTACATGGTTTCTTGTTAGAGGATATCCATCAATTACAACTCTGCACACAAACAGAAACAGAAAAATAGTTTTCCTATGAAGTGAGTTTCCAATCAACCAGTTAGTCTATGTGTATTTCTAGTACATTTTCCATGGAGACAGAAGCCTACACCCATGCCATGAAGTTATCACTGCTCTCATGTCACCCTGAAAACTCAGCTTCTGAGCTTGCTGACATAGTTTTCTAAAGACTTTCCCAGGACAGTAACTGTAAACATAGATATGTGTACATTCTCTCAGTTACACGTCTTGTGATGGACATCTCTCATGGCCAGTGCAGTGGGAAAGTGTTATCCTGACCATCCAATCCCTGGCCGTGGTCAGAAACCTATAAATCCTGGGAGGAAAAATAAACTCTGCTTCTTCTTGCACCACACCTCGACCTGTGTCCGCGTGATCTATTGATCTTCAGCGGTAACACTCTCACTTGATAGGCACATTCTTCACTTCTAAGAATTTACAACCAAATTAAAAAAATCAAGCAGGTACAAGAAGAAATAGCAATGAGAAAAGGAAATGCACACAGGGCAAAAGGTAAGTGGATGGCTGTGACTTATAAAAATGGTATACTTTGAAATTCTGATACATCATTCATTCAGAAACATAATTTTAACTATGAGAAGTCTTCATGTGAATTGGGAGGAGCAGTTTTTAAAGTGGTAAGTAAAATGATTTACTACAGTATTTGAAGAGTTTTTAAAATCAAATTGAAGAATAAATGCTTTTCACATACTAGGCAATACTGGAACAAAATATACTGAAACAATATTCCAGGATTTAACATGAAAGAGAAGCTGAAAGAATTCTGATCACAAGCACAAATAATTTTCATAGATTATTGCAGAATTCCCTGTTTCTGTAACAATTCTCCTTTTTGGGGGAGAGGAGTTGAATGTCATGAAATACTGATGATAAAGCTTTTTAAGTCTGCCCAGTTTCAAAGGTGTTTCAGTGGTGAAGAAAGAGCCTAGGATCAGATATGAATGAGATGGAAAGACTCACTGGTTTCAGTTCCTCCTTAATAACTTCAGATGTTAAGAAAACCAGGGGAAAAAAACAAGTATTGAACCAACCTGCATGATCAAAGAGAATCAGGTGCGTCCAAGTTGGTTCTGGAGTTGGTGTAAGAGAGACCAAATGGTAGTTCTCAAAGGATAATAGAAGATACGGGCTTATTGACAGAAAAAAAAAGTAACTGTCATAAAGTATATTATTTGGATTTACTGGAATATAGTTACTTGAAAATAGCAGAAAATTATCTTCAGTCTCATTTCACAGAACCATTGTAAAAAATCTCCTTTTGTACAGATTATTTTCTTAATGCAGAAACCACTGATGTGTTTTAGTGAAATTGATTCCAGCGATACATGGGAATCCATGCCTATGTCTTGGAGAAACTCCCAATACCCCAAGAAGACTCTTACCCAGTGGCGTTATCCACGTGATTTAGCAGAGTCACATCTAGAGCCTGGATGGCCAATTCATCAGGTACAGTGAGTCCTTGGAGAAGGTGTGACTGTACCTTAAGTGCCAGCTCGCTCTCTGGCTGATTGTTTATCACAAACCGGATGGCATCTCCTAAGGACAGGCGCAGGAACCCATAAGCACTCGCAAGTCTCTGGGCAACTGCAAAATATTTTGATTTCAAGTCACAACTTTTAAGGTAAGCAGCGTCACAATCTGGCATATGCACAGGGCATGCTAACACTATTCAATTTAGCACAAACCTCAGCAGATACAGTCAATATTATTAGAGTGTGTTAGAAAATATGCCTCCATTGCTGCTCCTCTTACAGAACAGTCCATCACTTACACTTATCCAGGAAATGGGAAATATGGCAAAATTTCATCCTAAAAATGAGGTAATTTGAACCTGTCTCTTCGTTCTTATTCAGTTCCTAACATCCTATTCTAATCAGTAACTGGTTTAACATTAATTTCCTCCTCCTCCAGTAAAAGGCAGAAACATGTCAATTGACAGTCATGAAGGAGGAAGGGGAGGGGAGAAGGTTGGAACTCTTGGGGGTATTTTAATCGCAAAATTTGGGAACAGATTGGGGAGTGGGGAGTTTGGGGTCCTCATCCTTGGTCCTAGGCCTATTTCTCCATTTTACATTAGCTTATATTGACTGAAAAAAATAAGAAACAATTAGAAAATAATAACCAATTTATTATTTATTAATTTAAATTTATTTAGTATAACCAACAAATACAGGTGGTATAAGTAGTGTAAGTCCAGCTTTTCTAAGTGCAAGTCTAGCTCTCTAACATCTTAAGGACTTGGGATAAAATTGAAATGGACAATGCATAAGTATGAGACTGTCAAATGAGATACTAGAGAATGTAACTAAAAGAATCTGTGCCCAGCAAGAAAAGCAGGAAGACCAACAATAATGACCTTCAGTCATTATTTTTTTTTTTTTTAAATAGGTAACTGCTCATACCTGTAGTCTTTCCAGATTTTGGAAGTCCCACAATTGCAATCTTTACTGGCACAGATAGCTTAGGTTTTGGCTGACAAATATATTTGATGGGATTTGTCATAAATGTTTCTTTATTCTCTTTACTTGAAAAGAAATAAATATATTGTCGATGGATTACTGGAAAGACTGTGCTTCCTTGCCTTTCCTGTGGCTTGATCACATCTCCTTGGCTTAACTGTATAACATACAAAATGAGAATCAGTTAATTAGGTTTGACAAAGCCTCCTCTTCCTCCGTCCCAGAGAAGTGGCTTTATAGGCACATAGAGGAGTACCAACCGTATGAGACAAACCATCAAAGCATTCTGAAATTCACACATATGGACATAATATTCTGCTCAAATCTGAGAAACTTCTATACCTACACTTCTTGTTCAAAAAGACAAAATAAACATTGAAGACAGAAAGAATGCTTGCTATTTCCAGTAGGTGGTACTGTAACACTTTAGGTCTGTCAAGATAGTGTAGCCAGGAGAGATTAACATAATAGGTTTTTGAATTTTCAGAGAATAAAGAGAATCATTTTATTCCTCAGTGAATTAAACTCACCTACCTGCCTGCCAATAGAAAACACATGGAGAATATTGTATTCACCAGAAGTCATATACAAATGAAGAAGGCATAAAAAGATATCAATACTTACATTATGGTCAAGTGAAAAACCACAAGAAGATAAGCTGAAAAAGTTCTTGGAAAAATACATACACTGCTGATGAAATCTTTTCAAACACATCAGACAGCCCACTAAAATCTGCAGTGTTGATGGATCATTGACATTTAAGAGATGCAATTGGCAGAAACAGCCATTGAAGCAATGCCAGATTAATTCCTTGCACTACTTTTCTCTATGGAAAAACGTAGTCATGTCCCTGTTGCAGCCCTTCTTGGAAGAACTGTCTTAAAGTGTCAATAAAAGATGCTTTAAAACAAAATGTAGAAAAACATTATGTAGAAAAAATTGCCGAGACCAGATGACATTCACCTTGCTATTCTAAAGGGACTCAGAAGTGTAGTGCTGAATAATGTGTAACATTGACTTTCCTTCAACAAAAAAAGGTGGAGAAAATTACTATTTTATTTTTTTTTCCTCCAGCAGAGAACCTGGCAAAAATAGTCCAGTAAATCTGACTCTGTATTGAGCAAACTGAAATATATTAAGGAAAAAAACCCAGTACTTACATGCACACATTTGAAATAATGGGGAAGAGCCAACTCACCTTCTTGTCAAGGAAAACCATATCTCACAAATCTATTACTAATCTTTGAAGGCGTCAGTAAGGCTGGTGTGGTTATTACAGCTAGAGATGGGGCTGTTCTACTGTGTGGCATTGTCCTGCCAGACTCTTCTCATATCCTTAGGTTCCTACTCCTGCATCAAGTGATTTCAGGGTGCTTGCCCTCTATTAATGGGATTTCATGAGTCTGTTCTACTGCAGATCTGCTTCTATTCCTCACTCAGTTCATAATGTTTAATATCTGCTTTTCTAGTCAGTTGCATAACTACTTCCCCTCCCCCCCAAATTTAATCTCAAAGTAACTGGCACATACTCAATCTGCCTTTCTAACCCAAAACTTCCAGTCTGTAATCAATTTTATAATTTCTATTATTATCCTAAAATGCCTCAAAATGATCCTATTTCCCTTTCATTTTTATCAGCTTGCACATTTTCACTGTCAGCACACCACTCTTATTTTATCCAATAGCTTACTATGACTTCTTTCTTCAAACTGAATTGTACTTTTTGGTTGGTAAAAAATACTGTATGGCGCGAAGGAATCAAGTGGAGAAATGGAATACAAAAATGTAGTGAAATCTGATAGAACAAAGTGCAAGGACCAGGGTGTAGAGACTAATTGCAATTAAACACATAAAGTGTGGTTCAGTAGTTGGAAATGGCATAAGTGAAGACATATCTACTTCTGTTAGTAGATGTACCAGTATGCACCTAGATTATTAGATGCCGATTGATGCAGCCATAAAAAAGAGTGAAGATTCTGATCCTAAGGTTAAAGAGAGACAAATTTTTCATCTGGAACAGGTGAAGACCCAACATAATGCTATACAAAAGAGAATAAAATTGTTTGATTAACTGGCATAGTAAAATGAAGGCCAATTCAGAGCCTTCATGCTTTCTGAATGTTCACTGGACCTTTTTTCAATTAATCTTTCTTTTTAATTTTTATTTACTCACAATCCAATCTGCTTTTATTTCTAGCATTAAACCAAAAGAATTACCTGTAAATATTTCATTTCCTGCCTTGGGGATAGTGATGAGTACTTTCTGACCTCAACTTTCCAAATCTCTAGTAAAATACCATAGAAATAAATTTGTTGCTCTTCAAACATTTTAAATTTTGACAAGAAAGAATCAATGAATCAATGAATCAAGTACATCTAACATTTTTTGCCACTATTAAAGGTAGTAGCCTTTAGTAGTGGCAAAGTACTAGTAGTAGCCACTACTAGGTTTGGGGGGCAGTTGTGTGTGTGGCTTCTTACAAATTTATATCCCAAATCCTTTCAGTTTTTTCGCACTACTATTGGAAGGTTTTAAGGCCTTCTCTGTTGTCCTGTGTTTTGTGTATCATTTAGAGTGAGGCATTTCTTTTTGATTCAATTCCGTGTTTAATCATGTCACCAATCACAGCATAACAAATTTTACTAAATGCCTCTCAACCTTAAATTACCTGCCACACTGAAAAGACGAACATCTTTTATTATTAATGCTTGCTGTATTTTGTGTATATTCAGTGGTGTAATTTAGATTCAGCAATGTAGTTTTCATTAAATATTTCTGGTATTAGTTGCTACTGTCTGATAACATCCTGTTAATGTGAAATACATTTTTGAAAAGCGTCAACTCTTGAAAACATTCTTCAGACATTTAAGAACATTACCTTGATTGGATCCCACTGGCCAAAAGAACTTAATAATTTATATGAGAAAACTAGCATCTTCTCTGCAAGTGACAAACTTATTGGGTAACATTTCTCAAAAATGCTCTTGCGGTTTTCCACTAGAGAATTCAGCTTGCTGAATATTTGGTAGCACACGACGCGAGGTATCCGTCCTCCATTGATCTCAACTGGTGGTATTAATAGCTTTTCAAGTTCTTCCTGGTTATGAAAATATAATGAAGTATTAGAATCATAAATGCAAATATTAATTCTTTTTAATAAAGATTGATGGCAGGATTTTCTGTGAACTATCAAGGTTCTTCTAAGCATTTTATCAGTCAACATAAATAAGCGAAGTTTGATGGGAATTGGTCTTCCTTGCCCACTGAAGTTTAAACTTCCACATTAGATGTCACGCTGCTACAATATTGTATTATTATCTGGTTTTGTAAACCTTCTCTCTGCTCAGTGGATAGAGCTTCTTCTAAATCATGATTGGTTCCTTTCTGAAGTGAGGTAATTAGTAGATAATGAACAAATGTAACCAATCTAGCTACTGCCTTAGATGTGGCCTTAGCATTGCAGATATCTGGTGTTAGATGAGGTTACCTCACCATAGGCAATTGCACCGATTTCAAGAAAATTATGTCACTAGTGTGGGAATGGTGCCAGCATCTTAACCAATATTAGATTTGGATTTTTTTTCTTTACATTTGGTTTCATCACCAACAACTAGGAACTGTGTTAAAAAATAGAGCTGCCTAGCAGGAATTTTGCCTCCAAAATTATTTTGAAATATTGTTCATACATTCACAACTCTCTAGGTCGGTAGCCTGTGTCAACTGACCTGTCAAAAACATAATGACACCAAGACTGGATAGGTCTACCCAAAAGCTCTATATTTTTTTTCTGTCCTATATTAGTCATATAAATTATATATTCTTTAAAGTCTATACCTTCTCAGTACAGTCTTCATCTTGTTCACATACTTAGATCATGAGTACAGCAGCATGATTATTTAGGCATTATAATTTTTAAATGTGAAAAATAAATATGGAAATCCTTCTTCATGTGATCATACAATTTAACAAAATAAGCAGTGGTATCAGTACCTTCACACTTTGTAATATTTCTATTTCTGATTCAAACTTCTCTACAATTTCATTTTGCATGCGCTCAACAGCATCTTCTTCACTTTCTTCTTCTTCTTCTGGTTCCTCCTCTTCTTCTTCTTCCAAAAACTCTTTTGCAAGTATAGCTTCAATATCTTCATCATCCTCCTCCTCCTCAGTAGCTTCATCATTATCCTTATTTTCTAAAGCCTATAAAGACAAAATATTTTATTGTTTCATGTCTATGATACAGATATTTTGGAGGAACATATGGTATTCTTGTCCCTTTTTAAATTAAAAAAAGCCCTTAGTTCAACAAAACCTCATTCTGGGATTGCCTTTATGACATGCAAAAATTTAGTAAATTCTAGAATCTTATTTCAGAAGAAAATACAGCAGTATTGCATTGCACATAAAGTGAAGCACCAGTTCCAAGAGTACTTAAAAAACCTGAAGAGCTACACTGCAGCTTTGATAAGAGGAGTGTTTTTTCATGCATGGTATTGTAGTTTGACAGGACTTTGTTATAAAAAAGGGTGTTTGATGAAAGTGTAGCTGACAGAATATCATGAGCAGTCAAGTAGTACATGAATGCATTTATAAATATATTATGTAATTGACTTTGAGCAGAAATCCTGGTACAGTCCTACTCTGGATTAACCATGGATTTGACAGTGTACTTAAAGGCACATGCCTAATTTCAATTAGTGGGGCTACCTCTTATGCATACAAATTAGATACATTAAACACATTCATACATATTTTCCTGAATTGAAGCACTTATGGAGAATTATTTTGAAATTGTTTTTAGTCTTCATGAATCCATAGTTTCTAAAGCAATTCAAACAGAATATAAAATTATTCTTGAAAGTCGAAGTTTCTCTCAGTCTATCATAATTTTACATTGTCCTGACGTCTGTGACTAAAAGTTCTAGAAATTTCCATTGTATGAATGCAAACACTTCTATTTAAAAACTCTTATTAGGCTGTTTTCTTACCTCCTGCTTCTTTTTTTGTCGCTCTGCTAAAAGTTCTTCCCTTCTTTTGGCAATCTTCTCATTATGTTAGTAAAAAGAAGATGTAAAAAGACTGATGTTAGTTCCTAATAAAAGCTCCCCTCTGAAAATTGGTAATGTAACCTATAATTAGCACTGTTCTTTCCACCTTAAAATTCTGTTCCAGAGTTAAATGTTCTGTTCTAATTTTAAAAAATACTACCTAGAGCTTGAAGTATTGCAGACCAGATATACCTCTCTACTAGGAAAACATGTAAGTATATTTTAGAAAAACTAATTTGGCAATTTCTGAGATTGAAATTAAAGGAGAAGAAAACAAAAAAAGACTGATTCTTATCACACTGAGAATACAGTAATAGGTTTATTGGTAAACTACAGAGTTTCTAAATTCATAGGTGGTTTCTGCTATTTGGCAAAGGGATGACTGAGTATGGTAGTAAAAGTGTGGTGTTCCCTTTGACTGTTAGGGATATTAAAGGTATTGTATGAGTCTTGTCCCAAATTCTGTTGTCCTAACTTCCTGTGTGTTAGCTGCTCTGTAGTAATTATGCTCAGACCTTTTCTGATATTACACGTGAAGTACTTTATCTCACTTTTATAAAAAGTGAAGAACCTTGAATATATTATGTGCCAATTTTAAATGTCTGCATGGAGGCTTCAGGTTACCTCAACTAATTTGTAACCTGTTCAAGAATAGGCACAGCTTCATTTGCATGGGACACAAGAGCAGCTGCAATAGCACTGAGAATGTGGCTTAGAGCTGCTGCATTCCTGTGCAGAGTATCAGAGCTGGGAACACAGACACACTCCCTTTATTTACCTATATATAGGTAGTGAAGTCAGCCTATGGGAGATGCTGATCAACTCAACAGCACATGCTCAGGGAATCCGGGATGCAACAATATTACAGCACATGAACTGCATTTATTTGAATTTTTTATCACCATATTCACTCCCTCCATCAACTTGCCTTTTTTCCAGGACTGCCATTTATCTGGCAGCACAGCTACTTTTCTTGGGCTGCGAGATGCCCAAACTCCTGCATGCATTAATTGCATAGAAGAGGAAAGGAGCCCTAAATTCTTTTTTATTTCTATGGTAAGCCTAAGAATGCTGTGGATGTACAGGACTGTGTCTCCTGGCTCCAATATCTGTTACTCTGTGCGCTCTTCACAGCTTTGGGAGTTTCAGAATCTGTGTTCAGACCTCTCCTGCAGAAACAAAAAAAACCAAAACAAACAACAAAAAAATGTAGCAGTGAAAACTTACCTTTTTTTTTAATTTTAGTTCCTTCAGCTTTTTTTTATATTCCTTTTTTTTACGCCGTCTGTCTTTCCATTTCTCCAGACGCGGAGGAAGAAGACGGCGAAGAATGTCACCTTCTTCTACTTGAATATAAACTGCAACATCAGGACAGAGTCCTTGTTCTGACAAATATCTGGCTTCATCTGAAGTACGAGGGAAGCCATCCAGTATAAAACCTGTTGACCTAATTGGAAAATAAGATATTTATCATTACACAGTGTAGTTTAAAGTGCAACACAATGAACATGTAATTATTTTGGAAACAACCCCCACACCCTCCCATATTAAATGAATATTTTATGAGTAAAATTTAAAAAATACTTTCAGCTAGTATCTTTTGGCAATATAAAACTGGTATTTCCCTGTGTATTTCAATGAGTGTACTTACAAATTAATTTCTTCTGAGATTTTAATGTGCAATGCTTAAATATTTAAAAGAACTTAGAAATCCAAAACCAATTGTGGCCTCAGACTTGCTTGTGTGATTCGAAATACAATACTTAGGCACTGGTCTCAAATAATAGAAGGTGCCCCAAACACTTTTCTGGCAACAACTCTCAAAGAAAGCTTTTGCCTGAAAATACATGTTTCTTCTGTAGTATAGGATGAGAAATTTGCTACTCAGCATGACTTATATTTCTCTTCCTGCAGATGTTAAAAATAAGTCAGTTATACCTGGAAAGCTCTATGGATTATTGGAGCTCTTACAATTTCGAGGTAGACGAGTAGTTATGTAAGGATTAATGTTGTCTTGATAAGAAGCTAATACTTATATCTATTACTTTAGACTTTAATAGGATACATTTGTAAAATTGCAGAAAACCAAAGAAGCTAGAAGAAATGGAAATGGAGGGAAGAACAGGTAGCCCTGGCTGCTGTGGGGAAGAAGAGTACAACATAGTATAGTTTAGTAGTGTAATGTATTGTCTTGTGATATAATACAATATAATATAATAGAATATAATATTACAACATTATGCATAATTCTGGGTAATTTTTTGTCTTGGTGCATTCTTTTTTTCCTAGAACTGATCTCCTTTTTTTTACATTGTGTAGAGAACCATTGTCCCCTATCTGTAGTCAGGACAGAAATTATATAAAAATATAAAAGGTTTGTTTTCATAACTATCCTGTAAGCCCATGAAAACTACCCAGCTATTTAGGACATTTAATCCAATTCAGGTGTGCCAAGTACTTTTGTCCAATCCTGTGTGCAGCATATGAAACATGATATTCCTGTAAAAATATCAATTCAAATAGTACAACAAAACCAAGACTGACAGATAGGTCATTACTCATAAAAAGTACAAGAGCATTGAAATAATCTCTGAGATACTTATTTACAATTTTGGGCACAATGGATGATATACTTCCTAAAATTAATTAAAGAAAGAGAGAATCTAATTACAGATACCGGAATGGCTCTTTCTTCCACCAGTCAGGAACGACCTTATCAAGGACTTCTGGAGGTAGTTCCTTATTATCCATTAGATTTGCTTTGATTGCCTTTTCCTCATCAGTTAATTCCACTTCCTTTATGTAAAGAAAATCCACCAAAAATGAAAAAAAACCCAAAAAACCAAAATCAACCAACCAACTAACCAACCAAAACCAGAAAGAAGTATCTACTTGACACAATTATTGGTTTTGGCTGAGTAGGGTACTGTCTTCATTTGACTTAAACCAGCAGAAACAAAGTCATTTGCCAGATTACATCATATTATATTATACATTTTAGGAAATTCTGAAATTAGGGTAATTGCTGCTGTATGAGTGCTAATGAAAACTAAAATCAAGCACAACTGTTAAGTACTTAATTGTAAATATGCTCAATTCAGAGAAATAGAAACTGAAATTACTTTCTTATCTTTCTCCAAAAAAGTTTCTCCTATTGCCAACAAGCAATTTTCCACTTGGAGCAATACATATTCCCATGCTGGAAGACTATCTGCACTAGATCAGAATGTTTTTTCTCTTTTTGAAAGCTACTATTATATTTGGAGGGAATCCAAAAAAATATGTTAAAGAAGGATATGTAACGTTATTGGTTATAGGCCAAAGAACAGATACCAGACAGATAGCATTGTTCTATGCAACAATAGTAGTATTAATGACTAGTCAAATGCAGAGTATTAAAATACCAAATAAAACTTCTAACTTATTGTGGAATATTGTTGATTTTTTTTCCAGAATATGTAACTCTCTGAGATTTCTCATGGAATGGATTCCTGACACAGACTGAGGTAAAAAATAAGGAAAAGATGATACACATTGCTGGTTCTGGATTAGTTTACATAATTCATGTATCAAAACATGTGTCAGAATCTAAACATGTCTGATATCAAAAGGCCATATCTGAATAAGAAATCCTATGCCTGACATCTATTCTGATAATGTTGCCAAAAGAACTTGAGCACATGCTGGACGTCACAGGTATAGTCTCGCGTGTATAAATTATATTTTCTCTAGTGCCTGAAATGGTATATATATTAAAAGCTGTTTGTATGACAGAAGATGTCTAAGTAGACAAAGTGGTAGCCAGATTTGCAGCACAGAGGCATCTTGAAAGAAATGTGTGAAGTGGGAGAAAATGGTGAAACACATATAAAAATGTATCACTGACATTACCACTACTAAATAGAGGTAGGAATGGCATTTGTATCTGATAAAAGAAAAGAAGCAGGAGATGTATACTCCAGGTAGAAAAAAGAGAACACCCCAGAGAGCAGTGAGGTTGCCCCCCAGACCTGTCAATGATGTAGCACTAAAACAACCAGGATGATATCTTTTTGCTGAACTTCCCATATTTCTATTTGCATTTAGTAGTCTAGCTTCGAACATTATAGCTCACTTAAGCTTTGATAGATACACTTCTACTGTCTTGTGCCAAAGTGAAACAGAATGATACAATGGAATTTAATGAAATTTTGGAGAGGTGGTGGGTCAGTGAAAAATAGGATAGTCAGACAGTCCAGTGGTAGCCATATTCAGAGAAATGCCTGGGAAGTCTACAGCCTTGGAAATTACCCTCTCCAGTTTTGTGCTTGGACCAATGAATGGGTTTCTAAACTGAACTGCAATTATATGAACCGTGCTTAGGTCATGCCATCAGATGAAGCACTTTACAAGAAGTATGAGAAAAAAAATACTAAGTAGAAAATTGTTTCCCAGCAGATATAAATATGTCAAGGAAAAAATACAAACAGAAATGCCTTGGTGTAAGACATGTATTGATGCCAAAGAAATAAAATTGAGTCAGAGCCAGCCATAACCATCAGTGCCAGGAACACTTGCCATATTTTTGGTAGTGATGACCAAATTGTAAACTGACTTCTCAAAAGAACCTCCTCTTTCATTTTGATGAAAACCTGGATTTTTGTTCTGACATGCATGATTTTGATCTGTACTCCATCTGTGTTGAAGCATTTGTTTCCAATATTACCTGCTTTTGTATTATTTCATCAGAACCTTCCAGTTATCAGGGACCTCCTGCACCACTTCTCAAGACAGTAGAGTGACCTTGAGTGCACCTTTGGCAGCTCTATCAGCACCTGCAAGTGCACCCCATTGACCTATATACATTCAGTTAACATAAATGATCCCAAAATTTGATCATATTCTCTTTTTGAGTAGCCTCGTTTTTTTCCCAGGCTTTCCAATTAGACACAGATCCCTCTAGGCCACAGATTAGACTGTACTTGCAAAGATCATGTTTCAGTGTCAGACTCATATTTTCTTTTACTGCTGTTGTACAGCAGAAATTCTTCTTGCAACCCTTCAGATCCCTCACTAGTTTCCACTTCCATTGAGGGCTCATCTTCCTAATGCTGTGCCTGAGTGTGTCTGTGTATGCCTCCTGCCTCTCCTGCATGCTTCCTTAAATCCTGTAGTAGGAAGTGTTTGAAGATCGTTGATGACTAGTAACTTAACGGAACGTGGCAGAGATCAGGAGAGCACATTAAAGAAAGACTATTAAAATGTGATGCAGAAACACATTTCTTCCTGAATCTCTAAGTGTTGGATAAATCCTTATTTCTGAGAGACAGATTCTCAGTTTTTTACTACACATTTCTGAAAGATTCATATGCTGTGTACCTGTGTTGAGACTTCTCCACATAACAAATGGTTTTTATCATATCCATTTCTATCTAAAGAATTCATTTGCATTAAAACTTTGTGGATTTTTTTTCTCTCAACAAATCACTGTCTAACAAAAGCAAATACTCTCCCTAATGAACATTTATGTAAAAGTTTCTTCTTCAGAGAAATTGCATCCTGTAACAGATAGGGTTTAGAATGTGTATTTATAAGGATTTTAAGCCAGTAGTCAATCTGATTAAAAAAAAGAACTATTTTGTGAAAATTATAATTCATTAATGATTCTACCAGTATCATGAACATACAGCTATTTGAAACAGCTAAGCTACAAGGCATATTTGAGAGTTGTTTTGTTTTTCTGGTTTGAAACTGCTGCCAATAGGTAAAGAAACACTAAAATCCAGGTTAAGAAACCCATTGCATTAAAAAAACACTAGCTTATTAATGCTGAATATTTCTGATTTTTTATGAGGGATGATCAGACCAAAGGGTTGGTAAAGGCGTTATGTCCTCTTGCTCCAACAGAGTGCAAAGAGCACAGCTGGGGAACATTTTTAAAGTCCTGTGCAATTGGAACACACACACTTGACTGAATCTGCATATTATAAACACTTAAAGGAAACCATGCCTTCCCATTACTGTTCTGACCTTGACTTTTTTTTCCCTGAGTTGGTCTTTCATTGGACATTTATCTCTACTATTTAGAAAAAAAATGTATATAAATCCTGCAAATGTTTTGAAGAATATTTGTGATATTTACAAGAAAATGTTGTTAAGAACTATTATTTCCAAATTTCATCAAATATTTAACATAATTCTACAATTTTTAACATCTTATAGGAAATTCCTATTAATGCATTAAAAATTATTATTACCTGTTTGCTTTTTTCTTTTTCAGTTTTAGTCATGGTCTGAGAGAAGTCTTCCAGTTCCTCTGGTATTTTATTGTCATCTTCATGATCTTCATCAAAAGAAGGCCCAACTTTCCTTTTAGTTTTGGGTAAAATTAATTCCTGTAGATATTCTTCAAACTGAATATGGAAAATGCCTAATTTGTCTGCTATCTGTCGTGCACAAGTAGTTTTACCTGCTCCATGAATCCCAAGTAAACACACCCGTAAAGGAGGAGCCTATAGGAAAAAATGGAATATTCTGTAACATTTTAGAGTGTAGAGTGCACCCACCCCCTACTGTTTTTCACTTCAAAAATATCATTATAAAAATTCCATCAAAAACAGTCATATAATTTTGTATTTCAAATTTTCCAGACTTTCTATTGCCGTTGTAACTGAACTACCTGCTGTCTGGAAACACCAATCAAATATACTACCCAACTATCAGCAGGTAAAAATGAAACTTCATTAGACAATTCTGGTAAATTTTCCATTATTTTACCCTTTTTCAAGTTACAAAAAACCCACAAAACCCCCAATGTGTCATTTCTTATACACATTTTGAGATTATTGTAAGCCTTTATAATCTTCCTCTCTTTTCTGCTGTACTTGCATCATTAATTCAATGTGTTAATTTAAATTTACATTATAAAATCACTAGGGAAGCCATGCATTTTATTTGCTTCAAGGACTTGCCTAATATATTGTTACCTGGGGAAAAAATATCAGCAATAATAAACAAATCCAAATGAGAATGGAAAATAGTTATTTTAATCTGCTATTCTCTACCTCAAATAATTTTTAAGATTCTCACTTGTAGTGGTTCATTGTGAGCCACATACTCCTCAGGGTTCTTCAAAAATTTGTCTCTGTACTCAGAAGTTGAAAAGTAATAAATCTTTTCTTTATATTTAGCTGCATATTCCTGGAGTCCAGGGTAGAGGACAAAGTTCTCTTTCAGACTAACTGGACAAAAGTGTTTTGAGTCTCCCATGTGCCTTTTCTTTTGCTTAATTGTTTCTTCATCCTGAAAACATGAAAATTTTAAAGAACTCTCAGAAATCAGGAGTTTACTTAGATTGAGTAGATCAGATAAAATAACACCAAATATATTAACTGAGGATTGAATGAGGATGGTATTCTCAAAATAGTTTGTATGCTGCAGTCTATGAAAATACACACTTTTTAGATTCTGAGTCAGAAAACAAACTGCCCAAGAGAATTACTGAGAAAAGAATTAAATTCAAAGTATTATGAATATCACAATTAGCCACAGAGGACCAAAATTAGGGTAGAAGTATCTATGATAAAATCTTTTCCTACTTTCAGTCTTTCAGTGTTCAATCTTTTCAGTGTTCCTGAAACTGGTTTTCTGTTTAAATACAGAAAATACAATGAGAGCTGGTGTTATGAAATCAGATTACTTACCCAGTAAAGTTAATTTCTAAAAAATCATATTCAATACTACTCCTGCTCTAGTACAGTCTATGGATATCCTGTACTGTTAAATTTGGGGATGAGAATCTTCCAATATAGATTGAAAATAGAAAGGCAAAGCTAGACCTGTAATTTCATTAAAGTAGGTGTGTGAAAATTATCAATAGCTGAAATGGAACAGGACTCTGTATCTTCTGATGTTTACGTATGGCTCATGGAATCATTTTTAGCTGACAGAAATCACAGTTCACATTT
The DNA here is from genome assembly GCF_971803275.1 of Cyanistes caeruleus. NCBI lineage: Eukaryota > Metazoa > Chordata > Aves > Passeriformes > Paridae > Cyanistes > Cyanistes caeruleus. The sequence goes on from NC_141702.1 coordinate 45,311,229, forward strand.
GTTTCTTTAATAAAACCCCTCCTTGCCATCTGGCAAAACTAGTCATTCTCTCTATCAGCATGGGGGTGTTTGAGCTTCTTGCTGTAGTAAAACTACTCAGCCACAACACAGAAATGTGGTCAAAGTGTTCTTGAAGCCAATGCTAATATTTATTCTGCAAAAAGGCTTCAACTGGATCAAACAAAATCAGGATCAAGAAAAATCTGACTTCTCTGAGGTTATGTTCAAACTGAAAATAAAGGAGTCATAATAAAAAGCATAAATAGATAAAACTGGCATGCTTACTTCTTCCTCTTCTTCCTCTTCTTCCCCTTCCCCTTCGTCTTCTTCTTCCTCTTCTTCACCTTCCTCTTCCTCATTTTCCCCTTCAGCAGCCAGATCTTGTGCTTCCTCCTCTAAGTCTTCATCAGATAATTCCCAGCCATAATAATTAAAAGGTTCTGAAAAAGTTAGGGGCTTTTTTTTTTCTGTTTCAATAGTTATCCTTTGGCTATACCAGAATATATTCTTCATCCATAAAAGTAAGCACATGCATGGAAGAAAATAATGCCAATTGTATCTTGCATTTCTCCTACTCACAGAACAAAATGTTCTCCCCAGATGTGGAAATTAGCCTCCTCCAAAAATGGAAATTCTACAGGTTGTTTTTAGTTGAAGTAAATTGGTATTTTCAATGGGAACCTGTATTACAGAAGTGTTATACAAACACATGCAGATAGTACAATTACTGTTTGCAACAGGTTTTTTTCCTGTTACTTGTTGGGAAGAAGCATCACTCAAATTTTAGTTTATTATAGAGCCAGCACAACAGATGGTTAATAAAACAGATTGGTTAATAAAACATTTGATTTGTAGTGATAATAGAAAAAATGTAGCATTATTTATCCAGGGCTCAAAATTCTACAAGACCACTCAAATGAAGAAATGTAATTTGCCAAAGGAATACTAACTTTTAAAAAAGTCATGTAAAATTCAGTTTTGTAAAATACAATCTGTGCAAATGGTTAGATTATCACACATGCTGAAAGTCTCACTAATCAAATGAATACTGTACATTAGTGAACCTTCACTATCTGTTCATTTCTCAAACCAGTATCCTGGCATGCACAGATAGAACAATTGTGAAAATGTGCTTTCAGAATGTTTAGGGAGCTGTTATGTACCTATTTGCATAGCCATATTATATATATATATACATTTCAAATGTATATATTTTCCTGACTCTTAGATGTCTGAAAGACTGCTATTGTGCTTTTCAGCTGATCCAGAGAACACAGTATGACCCTCTTCATATTAGCAATGTCAAACTGGGTGTAACCTACTCCCTAATATGCTCATCACATGACCTATCCAAAATCCCTCTTGATAGTTTACGTGCCAGTCACATAAACAGTATTACTTACTTTCCATAACCAGCACGGTTTGATTAAGCAGACTTTCTGGTGTTTGCTCAGCAATCTCTAAAACAACAACTTGAATTTCAGATGACTTCTTGATTACTGATTCCACTTTTTCCCAATCATTCATGAAAAGGTCAATCTTCATTTTAATTGTTTCCATTTCTTCTGCATCTGGAAAATCATCCTCTGCAAACTCAGGCTGCATGATTTCTGAAAATCAAATCATGTAAAATAGGCAATGCTCCTCTAAAATGTTTTACATTTAAAATCTGTCATTATGCTTTAAGACTACTATTATATTGCTCAAATATGGTGGCATACTTTTTAATGTTCTTCCTCCCCATAATTATGAATTATTATATTAGTAGTTTACAAAGACACTGTAAACTCCCAGTTTAATTATGTTGATACTCCATGCACTGAGGCTCCTCCAGGAAAATAAATGAGGTCAAATTGCTGAACTATATTTGCATATGGTTATTTAAATCAGCACTCAAAATAAATATGAGTATTTCTGCAAAGAAATATAATACAGAATACATGAATCTAAAAATTATGATTTAATGATGAACAGCTTTTGACAGACCCTCCATGTAGTCATGCCTCATGCCAGTATAGGAAAAATTTGAATGAACAAATGAAAATAAAGTAAAAAAGTCTTATCATGACTTCCCTCTGTAAATACTGCAACTGGAAAACTCTCACAGGAAATTCTGGCTTTAATGAAGCCATGTCTGCATACATCACTTATTTAGTAATTAAGAGAGATCACTTTAATCTCTTAAGAAATGTTCAGAAATTTGTAGTGTCTGTTGCTTAAGATCAGTCCAAGCTTGTTTCTAACACTTTCTCATGGAAAGCAGACAGAAGCTAGAGACTGAAAGGATGCATTAATATAAATAAGAAAGTCATAGGTACTACACATTGTAAATATGATAAAAACATACCAAACATGTTGTCTTAGTCTGTGGGCAAATAAACAAGGGGTTAGTTTCTTCTACCAAAACTTCTTGCTTAAGAAGACAGATGGAATTAAGAACTTGATATTGACAGTTGATGTTGAATTTAAAACTTGATATTGACAACAGATATGGAATTAAAAACTTGATACTGACACATTAAAAAAGATTCCAGTTAGGAACTAGATAGCACTGCAATTATTATCCATGTATACATTGTTAGAACTTGGAAGCCCTGAGGCAAAGTCCTATCTCAGCTAGAAGATGATACCCAAGTGCCTACATGACACCATAATGACCTTGTTGCTGGCAGCAGCAATGTGGTGTTGTTACTGCTGTTCCCATTCTCTGCACTCATACAATTTTTAATTCTGGTTGTCTTTTTTTGCTTGTAATTTTTCTTTTGTGTTCTGTTAATAAGTGATGTCAGCTAACAGACAGAAAAGCAGTTGAGAGCAGTGACTTAAATGATCTGATATTACTTTAAGTTTGCTGGGACTTCCAGCATATGTTGTGTTTTCTTCTTGCCAGAAATGAAGATACAAGAAAAAGTTTTATCAGTGAATGGAATAATCTTCTATTTCACCAATTTTTTTCCCCTTTTCCTGCTGTTCCTGTCTTGTTTTTGGTTTGAAAGAGCAAGAACAGATTCTGACACAAGTAACATGTTTGACAACATGCTCAGCCTATTCCAATGAACTTCTATTGATTTTTTTACATTAAAAAGGACCATTACTACTGTTCTTCCTTATGTAATTTCCTACATGAACAAAGAAGAGGTATTACTGAAAATGAAATTCTTTTGTAATGCCTTGTATGTAAAAAGCTTTGACTACTTTCTCAAAAATACAAAACCTCAAAACATTAAAACCCCAATGCTTTATGGTCACTCTCTGGCATTAAGCAGGCCAATGTTCACTCTGTCAAATTGCAGCACTGTAAAATTTATTTGGAGTTTGTCCCAGTCTGAAAAATCCAAACAATTTTTCTGGCTTATGAAGGGTTAGATTGCCCCATTACAATTTTCTTCATTAAGAAAACATATTTTCTCCCAGAACCAAGTATCTCTCAATCACCTCTTGTGGACTGTTGAAGAAATTGAAAATGACACATTTAATTTTCCAAATTAATTTCTCTCAATCACCTCTTGTGGACTGTTGAAGAAATTGAAAATGACACATTTAATTTTCCAAAATAGAGCCAAAAGGCAAAAAGTGTATAACATAGCTGGATTTCAGTGATTAGGTACCAGTAAGATTTGGCAGGAAACAGATCAAAACTTAGTGGTCAGAAAGATCTGCTGCCTGATTTTTGTGTAATATTCTACCAACTAAAGCATCACCTCCAAGTGCCAATATCAGCTGGGAAGCATGAGTGCCTCCAGAACAAGGAACATATCTAACACATCTTCTTTTAAAATTCCCTCATGGCCCACTAAGGTTGGTCCCTTGCTTGTTTGCTACTTCTGCCTATTTCTATAAGCTTTTAGTGCATACATGAAATCAGGCACTTTAGAGGTAGTATGGGAGTTTTGGGCACTGCAATGTCTACATCTTCTTAAGGCTCCGTGTCACAATGTGTAGCCCTCTAGAAATATGCTGAATTCCTAAATACTTACATGCTTTTAATAATTTTATTCTTCTACTTTTGACATTGCAGCTTTCATTCTCTCAATACCACCATTTACCTGAGCTATATACACAATTGACTGAGGTTTGAAGCAAGCTGGGCTCTCTATAGAAATTCATGTGCTGGCTCAGAGACCTGAGGGCACACCTGGGTCTCGGGGTGTCCCCAGCTAGCCCCTGGGGCTCCCTCCACCTGCCTAAACTGCAAAACTATTAACAAATAAGCATTTTGACAAGTATTTTTGTGATTTTTTATAACAACCAATACTTAATACATCTCCTTCTTAATTTTTGAACAACACAACTATGAGACTAACACCTTAGTGGTTAATCTTCCTCTTATTGAACTATTAGTCTAAACATAAATCAAAGTGCAAAAGGGCAATTCATTAAGGAGAAACACCTTGCAGATTTCAAATAGTTTGATCTTGAATTAGAAATAATGTTTTCCCTTGAATAGGCTTACAAACATTTGCACTTCACTAAACTAGACATTCATTCTATATATGTCATTACATACACCCTGCAATAACATTTTTGTCTCTTGCCATGATTCTAAATGGGAACATAAATATACCTTTTTATGTAAATTAAAAGATGTTCTGCAAATGGTACCATTAATTAAGTTGCATTCTGAAGTGATATATTCCAAATGAGACAGAGATTTAGCCAGGTAAAACCTGCTTAAATTTGGGCATCTCTAATGCAATATGTAATTATGACTCCCTTAGGAACACAGACTTTAAGAAAAGAAGAAAAGGATACATTAATAACTGGGTTACACTAACTGCTGCTTGCACATGTTATCCCTGGCACAGTCACACTGCAGAAATCACATGTGCTGCCTTGTGAACTTCAGCCCTGTTCTCAACAGTAACACATGGAAGATGGGATGAGAACTGGCTAGATCTGGCTGATCAACAGATCATCTTACAGCCCAGCCATTTAAAAACCCCTCAGTTCTCAGTAGGTCACAACACTTTGGAAATATACAGGCAGAACAAGAGATTTAAATGAATATTTGGCATCATCTGAGACAGAATACTGAACATGGCAATGAATCCACTTAATAGAGTAGTTCCCATGATCTTTATCTCAGATGCACTTACAGTTCATGTTGCCTCTCCTGACAGGCCACATTTAGCAAAGGATGGACGAGCATGTATTCCAGCTTTGTTTTGCTACTTTAGACACATTATTCCAACAGAATACCTCTCTCCAGAAGGTTTTTTTGCTTAAGAAAACATCCAGCAGCAATTACAGCATTGCAGAACTTTTAAATAGATTACCCAGGTCTAAGTGAAATGGAGACATTTTCCCCTGGAAAGAGGGGAGAAGTAACAAAAGAAAAAAAATTTACATTCCCAATGAAAAGAGACAGACCAAAAAATCTGACAACCCAAACCTCATTTTGTTTCGGTTCTGGTATTTGAACCTTATTATGACAAAAATGTTGCCTCCCTGACATTTAGTTTGTCTCAGGGACCAAATAAGACATTTGTAACTTTGCCATTAGATATAAATTATAATAACTCTGCTTGCAGAGGTTATTTACAGTGAGAAGACTTTTTATTTTTCACTTTAAAACATAGTCAAGAAAATACAAGAAAAGACAGCAATGGTTTAAAAATAAATTATATAAAAATGCAAACAACTTTCTCTCCAAGGAGGTGACCTTCTACCTAACAGTACTGTTCTTAATTTAATTTCCTTATCACAGTGGTGATAGGAAACAATTTTCTCCAGCCTTAAATCTTGGGCTTTTATAAGGAATGCCTATATGCCAATCTGTCATATTCTTTTGCTCTGCACCTTCTGTGCTTTTACTGAACATAGTTACCATAGAGACAAACAATCCTCAAATGCTTTCTGCCCCCACATTCTCTAAGTGAATTGTTAGGGAAAGAGAGCCTTTAATATCTTAGTATCTGTGATTTTTTTCTTCTCTCAGTTCATATACAACATAAAAAAAGATGTAAAAGTCCTTCTTTTCTCCCCATTGAAACACTGCCAAACCTGACACAGACACACCAGAAGCTAGCATGTCTTCTTCATTAGAGCCTAACTATCAAAATAAACAGAAAGGCAAAATATATGATAACAGTGACACTTTCATTTCTTGGAACTGATCTGTATTTCATTATGAATGTATTTTCAGTTGTCTTTTTGAAACAGACTGTAGTTTGTGTATACAGAATTTAAATTTCTTACTTATAAATGTACACTGCCAAATAATCTTCAGCATGTTACAGTTCTCAATAGACAAACTTACATTGTACTTGTATATTGGAAAGACAGCTTTGGTTTACAGATAAAGTTGATTTGTTCTAATGCATAAAAATAGGTATATTTAACAACTTCCTATTAAAATAAAATGGTTTATATTTGATTTATTTCTGGTTTGTTCTTTAAAATATTCTAAAAATTATAGCAGATAAAAGCTATTATATATATTTTAAAAACTAAAGCAGGCCATCTCCATTAAAGATGAGTCGCCTTCAAAGTGTTTTTTGAGAGAAAGCTGTTACAAGATTTCATATGACTTTTCATTACTTTATGGTTCTACTTCATTTACAAGACTGGTACTGGATAGGGTAAAGGAGGACAGATTGACAGATATTAAGTGAAATAAATTAAGAGGATGCCCTTTCTCTTATTATGTTCAGGAAGTGACAAGAGCTTACAGAAAGACTGACAACTCTAATCATAGGCTTTTGTTCTTTTTTTCTTCTGCAAAACATTGCATAGTTGTTCTCCACCAATATTCCTTAGTCTTTATTTATCTGAATAAGAGACTAAAACAATTTAAGAACTGAAGGTACTTGGGACTTAATTGAGGAAGTTGTTCTTAACCTTTCTGTTTTTCAAATTTTGAAATTACTCTGCCTTAAATGCTGGGATTACAGGTATTAAAATGCAATTATCACATCTGATTTATGAAGGACGGCAGAAAGTGGCTTTGAAGATCATGCAGCTTGGCTCAAAGACTGAACAAACTGTGAAGGTAATATCACTAGAGCTTGCTTTGAAGTTTGCAGTACAAGTAATTGACAATCTCTCATCCCCAGTTTAATGAACTGTCCTTGCCCAAACTCTCTCACTTAAAAGCCTCCAGTTAAAGGTAGGGGAAAGCACAAATCAGGATGCAAGTCAGTCAAGAAAAACAAAGGAAATATATTTAAAGGCTGTAGGACCAAGCACACATCATCTGCCTGGTAAATGTTATAATTACAATGGATTCCAAAAACAATCTTTAAAGACTAAATAGGAAATGCTACAACATGAACAGGTTTAATTATTTTTTGCTGTTGTTGTTTCAAATATCTTACTGAATTTGACATGATGATAAAAATAAAAAAGCCAGAACATAGAATGAAAGCCTAAGAGAAGGGTGTCGATTCAACCCTCTGCCACCTGTAGTGTGAAAGGAGGTCAATATTAAAGAGTTGGGATTCAATATTAAAGAGTTTCTAACTAATACTGATCTTAACAGCTGTGAAAGCACAAGCATGAGAGGTGACATCTGGAATGATCAGCCCAGCTACTGATTTATTTTTGCAAAGAACAACTGCCCAAATAGCAAGAGCAGCAGAAGAGACATCAGTGAAGATGGGGTTGTACAAACACACCAGCCTATGCTACTGAGGCATAAGCATGTGTGCTCCAGTTGAGTTTGCTATAGAAAGGAAGTAAACTCTGGCAGAAATGTGGCAGGAAAAGAATATGCCAAGTATTACTTCAGGAAGACTGGAGTGAACCCACAGATCTGCTTGAAGCTGAGAACTCCTCTACAGCAGCTGAAATATAGTCTCAGGAACTGATATAGCTGTGTCCTAGTGAAAATACAGTCATAGTCATGCAAAGCTTTTGCAAAAATGCTTAAATAAAGTATGAAATTCCTGAAAAAAACCCTCTGAATAATTGTGTCAAAGGACATGAAAAAAATGGGTAAGGCTATAATTTTCAGCTAGACATTACAAACAAGAGTTACCATATAGATTGATTTCTGTATCTTTAGCAGACATTTCAGCATTGAACTTAGCTTCTTAACTCACTTAAATACATTTGTTAGATTTACAGTCTCCTTCTCCAGTTACTTTTACTCCCATTAAGACATGTGTAAGTACCTTGTTCATTACTGGAATAATTTTTTCCTTTTAAACACAGATAATATTATAAACTTTAATATTTTCAGTGCTGAAGCAATCCCAGATTCCACTGACATTACAAAAATTGTAATTATTAAAATGTGCATTTATTTATATAGAATAGAATAGAATAGAACAGAATAGAATAGAATAGAATAGAATAGAATAGAATAGACTAGACTAGACTAGAATAGAATAGAATAGAATAGAATAGAATAGAATAGAATAGAATAGAATAGAATAGAATAGAATAGAATAGAATAGAATAGAATAGAATAAAAGTGTTTCAGTTGGAAGGGACATACAATGATCACACCTACTGCTCATCAACTGAGCAATTCAGGGCTGACCAAAAGTTAAAGCATGTTATTAGTGGCATTTCCTAAATGTTTCTTAAATGCTGTCAGGTTTGGGGCATCAATCACATCTCTAGAAACCCCGTTCTGGTGTTTGACCACCTTCTTGGTGAGGTAACACTTCCTGATGTCCAGTCTAAGCCTCTTATGGTGCAGCTTTGAGACATTTCCATAAGATACCATATATGAGAGAACATTCATTTTTAACATTCATTTTTGTTGTAAAGACATGTCACATGGGTGAAGAGCTTCAGTCAATGTGCTGTTGGCACTCCATGTGACAGGAAACAATGTCAGGCTAAGAGCAGCATGACTGAAGTGTTTTGGTGAGTCAGTGTTTGATTATTGAAATAAAATGTAGGTGTAGAAAAACATGATTTTCTCTGAACACAGACTTAACGCGTCTTAAGACCACATGACATTATTACTTCTATAATTAATCAATACTGTTTTGATGTACTCAGATCAAAATTAGTTAGATATTCAAAACTACCATGAACTTTGTTATTTGAGACGCAAATGACAAAGTATCTTTGTAGAAGCCTTTATATTTAATAAGATGCATTCACTTTGGAGAAGAGCTATGTGTTTTATTAGAAACTATAAAAAGTTATAATGTGAATTTTTAAAAAAACTTACATGCAGTTTAAAGAACCCTAGAAAGCTACAGTATTTTTTCACCGAGTAGCTGAAGTTACCGCATTAAAAATTAAAAGCATGCTATCTTATTCAGTCTATCTTATGCTACCTTTACAATTCAAGCCTTGTTACATATATCTGTAAAATAAATGCCAGACTAGGTCAGGAAAGATAATGCATGTGAGACATACTTATAATACAGAACTTAAGCTTGGCCATAGTAATCTTGTATAGAAACCAGTATGTTAGGTTTCAAAGAAAGACAGTAATGGCAGTCTAGACATTTGGTGAGAAAAAAACAAAAGTGGGAATTCATGCACTTCATTTTTTAATTTCATCTCCAGGCCTTGGGTGATAATTTAGACTATGAATGGGAAACCTTGAGACTGCATAGTAGAGACAGAAAATACTCCAAAGTTCCCAACCTAATTCTTAACATAGAGACAGATATTTATGCATGGCAATTCATTGTGACAGCAGATCCAAATCAGACAGAAACATTCTTTTAAGAAACTATGCAGCGATTAAAGAAGGCTAAGAGAGAAGCAAAACCCTGCAGCTTTTTGGACTATTGAGGTTCAAACCATTGAAACTAACTGGAATTAACTCTAAACCTCAACCCAACTGACAGAATCTGAGGTGCAAAAATACAGCCTATTTATGACAGCTGACAGCTGGTCTGCTGCCAAAATCTTACTCCTCACAGATTATTCACTTCTGCCCAGGACAATTATATTTTCTTTGCTGGAAACCAAGTATAACGCAATTCTGATATAACAGTAGGATCTTTACAGAAAACAAAAAAATGTGGTTCTGTCAATACAGAAAGCAATAAAGTAAGACCATCTTTACCCAAAAGATTTTATTAATGTTGTTACCAAAGGGGAAACCTCATGTAATACACAGGATTCCATTATCTTTTATGGTGTTGTTACATTGTTAAAGACTAATCTCCATAAGCACAAAGGAGGGGAGAAACAATGACAGATGGGTGAACCCCCAAGACTTAATCACAACAAATATAACCTTGACTTGACCCCACTCAGGACCATTAGAAGATGATGATGAAGGCATTGTCTGCATGTGAAATCTATTGAGATGGGTCACCCCAAGAAGCTCTCTCTGGCTGAGGTGTATTACTGCCTACAGGGCATGAGATTCATAAGGGGATGCCCAGGGAAATGCAGCTCGGGACTGTGGGAGATTTATAATTTTCAGAAGCTTTTCTGAGAAGGACCAAAGGGAAGGAGAAAGAAGGATCAAAGTGCATTGGAGAGGAGCTAGCAAGAGTAAGAAGAAGATGAAAGGGGAAATGGTAGTACATTAAAACAGACTCATTGCATGGTCCTAGGGACATGAAGCTGCAGCAGCCTCACCTCTACTGGGTTTCTGGACTCAGCAATTCACAATGTGTGTTGCTATCAGATTTAGCAATTCCTAATGTATGTTAAGAGAGCATTGCTGAACAGATTTCCATTCCCTTTTAATTACTTCAGGCTGAGCTTACTGGAGGAAGACCAGAAAATAAGACAATTTTATGATTTTCTCATTAACTATTGACTAAGTTCCAGCAATGTTTTGTAACTTTTAAAGAGCTACAGATTTTTTTCATGAGCAGTTTCAAGACAGTTAATAAACCACGTAGGAAAGTTATTAGAGGAGATGGAGTCCCATCCCTTGTATTTATTGAAACTGCAACAGTGCCGGCTGATTTAATGGAAACCATCTCTATTTTGTAACATCCATGAGGGATGACACAAAGAAACAAGTGCCTGTATCAGTGAAGATAGTAACAAACATAGTAACATTTTTCTAGATGCTGAATGTAAAGGGGAAATAAAAACTGGAAAACCAAACCACTAAATGACTGAAACACATAATTAGACAAAACAGAAGTTAAATGAAACACACTTTCACCTTTCTCCTCAGCAGCAGCTGGAGACTGATCTTTCTCTGATGGCAGTGTTTCTTCCATTCCTTCTCTGTAAATAAAAGTTTATTTATCTTAAGACCTTGACAAGTATTACCAAAGCAAATTGCAGATATATTAAATGAAAAGATGTGGAAATATAATTTGAGTTGCAAACAATAAAAATCATATCTACTTAATTATCTAAAATTTTATTGTCTCATTGCATTAAAAGGTTGGACTAATGAAAGGCTAATGAAAAAACATTTAGAAAGAGATTTTACTGCCACCATATGTACTGATATAAATGTAATATTCCTCAAAGACAACAGATATTGGATTATTTCTTGCATATCATTACTAGTCTTAGTGTACTGCTTTAGTTAATTTATGTGATAAATGCACTGATACCTTTAACACAAAGTGAGGCTAGAATTTTCTTGTGCTCATCTTATACATTCAGATATTTGGAATATTTTACCTTGCATCATCTTCTTCCTTTTTTAATGCTTCATCTGTTGTTGGTCTTTCCAAAATCTTAGAATTATTTTCATTCCTACTTGCTAGGTACACTCTGCGTAGTATACAGGCTCCTGCAGCACAATTACATGACAGTAATGACAGTAATGACTTTAATGCATTTAGTATAAAACTAAAGTCATTGGGTTAGGAATAAATTTAATAAATTTAATAAATTTAATAAATCTAATAAATTATTGACAACTTTCTTTTAAAGTCAACAAAAAGCATATATACCACTGAAATGTTATTATACTGTTGATTTCTACAGTTTTAGAGCTTTTTTTTTTCAATTTAAAGCACCTAATAAACTGAATCTGGGATACTGGAAGGTTATGAAGGCTATAAAGGGAGACAGAACTGAAATGATTTATCTTATACTTTCATATATCATGTGTTACTCTGACATTTATTTTATTTTTATTACAAAGAAAGCTATGAAGAAACAAATGAAAATTATTCACATAAAAACACAAATAATGTGCATACCTCCACTACTACAGCTGGTTGGTAGAAATGAAGAATATGCTGTTCCTAGTAGGAACTCTACTGCTTAATTTACTTTGACAAGTAGATGTATGTATGGTTTTGTGTCTGAAACCCATTCTCATCAGTGGATTTATGAGAGTTTAGACTAGGTCAGGGAACAGCTTACAAAGTAATGACTCAAACGCTCACAACTACATGGTTATTTAAATGATGGAAATGAGTGGCAATCAAATAAAGAGTCAACACAATTGTGCAAATAAAAAGAATAAATTGAAACAAAATAGCTAAATTCAAGGAAATTTATCCATAAGCAAAAAGCTACATATTTAAGCCAAATTATTATACTACCAAGAGTATAAAATAGGTTGTTCAGATTAGAGCAAGTAATTCAGAGCTAGATTTTGAGAACCAGTGGAAATAGCAGGGGGGTGTACATTGCAGGAAGAAAGCATGGAACAGGAAGGCTCTAGAGAGGCCTTAATTTGAAAGCCTCTGCCATGAATTCCCAAATTCTTCGCTTCACAAAAAAAAAAAAAAGAGAGAGCAGTTACTGAGCAGTTACTGAGCAGTTTCAACACGGTTGTCAGGAAGAATTATGCATTTCCAAAATATCTGATCTAGTTTAAAACCTTTCAGGGATGATAAGACAACCTTTTCTTCTATCCAATTAATTCACTAATTTGTTAAATTCTGAGAAGTGAAGAGAAATTTAATATAATTCTGAAAGCATCTCTCCCTCACCTCAGTGCACTCCCTACAGTATAGGCTAGAAGTAGACTCCTGATGTTTATTATTTAACACACAGTATTGACATTTCATTACCATATGCCAACTACAGGAAGAAGATGCTTTTTGTGGTTGTATGAAAGGACAATGCACTGTGTCCCAGAAACCAGATTCATGAACCTTTCAATAAGCTTGGAATGTCTGGGAAGCAAAGATGAGGCATGGAAATGCAATTTGCCCCTAGGTTCTTTCCAAAAGTGTCTGAGATGAAGTCTTGAATGACAGCTTCTGCAAGTAAGATTTTCTGACAAACACTGGATCTAGAACTTCCTCATAGAAATGTTCAGCCAGTATTTAGTCTGTGGATGAGTTCTGGCCACACTGAAACACTTTTTGTTACAAAATTTCACAAAGCTGTTTGATTAAGTAGTTTAGGTACTATTCCTGAGTTATGAGGATGATTTGCTGACCAGCTGACATACTTCTGAAAAGTTTGGGGTCTTTTAAATAAGAAATCTATTCTGACTAAACTGATTTTGAATTGATTTTTTGACCTTGGTTTTCCCAGGCTGATTTTTATATTCAGGGACAAGGGTTTGAAAAGATCTCTGGACTGATTCCAATGCTGGGCATCTACTGAGTTTTGTTGAACTATATGCCAATAGACCCATTGCCTTTCTTCAGTGGAAGTTTCTGCTACTGAAAGATCATTTGATGATGGACTGGGTTGAACAGGTAATGATCAAACATTGCCAAAGATCAATTAAACTTGTGGTTTGGTATGAATCAAGCAGATATAATCCAGGAGGGCAGGACTTAACAGACAATTTTTTAACAGTATATGAACGTGCCCAGTTATTGATGCCTGGTGCCAACCTTCCTTTTGCTTGAAAGAATAAAGCAGAAATCCCTTACTCTGACCAAATTCATGGATACTAAGATATTGTATCCATCTGGATAGGAAGTTACTGGGCTTTTTTTGATCCCTACATACAATCATTTCCTCTCCCTACCTTTTCTCTCAAGCTGAGAAATTTCATGCCTCTAACCTGGTTTTGCAAATGGAAAAACCAAGTCAGAGAAATTTGACTAACAGCCACATGGCAAGGTGGTGGCTGGCCAGCCAGCCAAAGAATACAAAAATCTGATGCTGCAAGAGTCTACTGTCTATTTCCTCCTGGTTGTATATAGGAGAAAATTGAAAATTGACTAAAAATAGGAGGAATCCTCTTTACTGCTGTAACAAAGCATTCCTGTTTTAAATTCTATGTAATTCTTTTACTCCAAATTGTAAGGAAATGTGGTACACTCGTTGATTCACTGGATTATTCCTTCTCTAGACACCTGAAACTTTACAAATGGGACATAATTACTCTTTTTTCTTGTAAGTATGTTTTATATACAAATATCAACACAGGAAAAAAAAAAAGAAAATATAAAGTTGCATTAGGGTGCATTTACTAACCATCCTTTTGCGTATCCTTCAGGCAGACAACAGTGTCAGGTAGAAGTCCTTTCTCTGATAAAGCTGACCAGTGGTCTGCTGACAGAGGGTAGTTATCCACTACCCACCCTCCTCTTTCAGAAGCACCAGGAAACCTGTCTTTGTTCGTCTTCATAAGCTGTTAGGAAATTCAGGAATACAAAAAGACTTCAGTCAGCTGTACAAAAAAGACTGCACAATACAAAATTACTTTCTAAATGCTATGATTTTTCCTTTTTGTCATTTCAGGTCAATAAAGCAGTAAGACATTTATAATTTTTTATGTCTGAATGAAATTAAAAACATTTTGAACAAGAAGAGACTAATGTAATAGTGATTTTTTTTTTTTAAGATTGCCTATAAAGAAATTACGCTCCAGCTTCAATAGTTACATACCATTCAACAAATTTAAAACATTTCAAGATTCTTGGATAAATCTTCATAAACAATTATTTTCAAACTCTTACACCTGGTGTTCACCTCTTTGATAGTGACTAAAAATATAAGAATAGAGCAAGCATACAAGGATCTCTCAGATAATTCTCCCAGCCATTAAAAATTTGTAGCTCAGGTAATTTGCAAGACTGAAATAATTTCTGTATAAATGTGTGAATATATATACACAAGTATTTTTATTATATATAAAGGATTACAAAATACTCCTCAATAAATTTGTCTTTCATGATCTTCCTCAGTGTCTTCTCAATCCTATGTAAGCTTTTTGGCTATGTGATAGAAATGAAATTGACCTCTCAAATGGAAAAAATAGGAATGTATATGATATTGTATAAACTGTTTCAAGTTGCTCTTAGGAAAAAGTACTTTGCTACATAGTACTTGTAATCTCACCTCTGCAATAGCTCCCTCCAGTACTTCAGCATATAATTGAGGTGACATTGGACCATCAGAGACTGATGCACTTTCCATGGCTTCTTCTACCATGGCTTGAACTTCTGGGTGGTCAGCAGTTATCTCTGGTATTCCTAACAACATAGATTTTTTAAATGCACTTTACAGAGAAATTAGAAAACATATAAAGCATTAAATTGTAACTACAGCATAGTAATCATTTTAAGCAGCACACAATTGCTCTAAGAAAGAAACAAACAGTTCAGAATGCAGAATGTGTCTCATGAACTAAGATCATGGTTTGCTCTCTCAGTATAAAAAACTCAGCCTTTTTAACTGTACAGCATTTTCTACCTCTAAGTTAAATATTGTTTCAATATGAACAGAATGGCATTTCTGTACTAGAACCATCAGGCACTTACAGCATGCTAGAATTTCCTTGTTTTGATTTCCTAAATCAAAAGGTTGACCAGACTAATTTTTCAATCAATCCAAATTTTAGATCAAGACAGTGTATTTTAAACAATAAAGTAGCCTGCATTCCCTATGATGCATAAAACATTCATATTGGATCCATATTTTCTTATTAATTGCTAGCACAACAACTGTAATTATTTAAAAGTTTTTTAAGGAACACTCTTAGTTAACAATTTGATAAAATTTGGTGAAGAAGTGTTTTAGCCAACTGTATAGTATCTACTATGAGTATAATTTGGAAAAAATGCAATATTTACTTTCTGTATTTATGTCAAGATTTTTCAGTGATTGTATTGATACTTTTTACACATTTATTAGGTTATTTTTGCCAAATTACAAGGTGCCTAGAAAAGGGGAAGCATCTTAATAATTTCCATCCTGCAAAAAACCTCAATGCAGGTCAAACCCAAACATCGCCCTATCTATTGAAAAACATGAAATAATCTTATGCTACAAAAAGATATGTAAGGGAAAATACATCCTCTGTTTGTATTTCACTTTTGCAATAAAATTGCTTGAGCTCTCCGAAGTTTTTAATTAGGATTAATTCCTCATGAATTCTAATAGGATTTCACATCCCTGTCCTCAATTGTATTTCCATAGCCAGGAAACTGGAATGTAACACTGTTAAACTGTTTCAATTTTGGTGTCATAGCTCATCATTAGTCTTACTGCAATGCCAATGATTTTTTTATCAGTGTCAGCACCAGTTTTGCAGCACTAGAGGAATACACTAACCTCCTGTTAGATGTATCTACCTATGAGAAAGTCAAACACAATTCCTTGCTTAGGTGAATAAGGCAAAATCCTAAGCAGAGCTAACTAATAAGAAGGCAATTCTAATGCAATGGCGTATTTTTTGTTTCAAAAGAAATTATTTTGAAAAGTCTCCATTGAACTTCCTCGGAAAAAAAAAATACAAACTTTGTTTAAAAGATACTAAAATAACATATTATTTCCACCTTTTCAATGTATTTATTGAATTCACCAAGCTGTATAAAACCAGGCAGTTTAAGAAGTCTAAATGTGACCAGAGCTGGAGCAACTTATAAATATGCCATCTGTGGCAGCATACTTGGACAGCTGCTCCAAAGAGAAAAACCTGTAGATTGTGGATTCACATCAGTACAGCTGACAAACTGCTTTCTTGCTGAGTATTTCATTTTTGCAGAGATTTAACTTGTCAGAAAGTCATTTAAACAGAATGTTTTCAACCAGTGTCAGTCAAAACCAATTTCTTCTTTCAGCTCAGAGTTCAGAAAACTCTTTTTTACATGGCACTCAAATTCAAAGGATATATATATATATATATATATATATATATATATATGTTAAAAAATCCTGAGTTTTACTAAGCTCTTTCCTTCACTGCCATGTTCTTTTAGTTCTTATTTAATGCACAGCAATCATAACAACTCCTGCAACTTTTTCTAATTCAAAGTGACAGAAACTGCTTCAGTTAACTAATGTAAAGCAAATAAGACAGCTTCAAAGACCATGGAACAGCTTATTCACCTGATTCTTCTGATTGTTCTCCTGATTCCAGTCTATTTTTCACTGCTGCTATAGCCTTTTCTACTGCATCCTTTTGCAATTCCTCAAGTTTTTTTTCTCTTGATTCATTATATTGTTGAATGAGTTTGTCCATATCAAGAACCTAGTGAAATGATTTGAAAAAATACAAATATCACAGACGACAAATACAGCATCTGATCCAACTTCTATAAAATGAAATTATTTTGGAAAAGCTCTGCAGATTTCAGAAAAATTTACATATAATTCAAGTGCAGGGTTGAGTTTTTTTGTAAAATAAATTATTTTTAATTTGCATTTAATTATCTTAAATACAAAAGTTATTAATAATACTCTAATGCTAAGACAACTGCAAAGTAAGAGGGTATATAAAATTATTTTGTAGCTACTGTAGCTACTTTTATAAAAATGAATTTCACTAAAATCCTGTGTTTCCTCTGTAATCCCTATATTTGTAATGTGAATGTTAATAATATGACAAGAATGTGCTTAACTGATTCCCCAAAGCTGATACTCTGCTACTTCAGACATTTATGAACCTACCTTTCCTTTATAATTGTGTGCAATTCCATTACAAATAGTTGTTCTTCCAGAGAATGGAGGACCGAATACGAATACTTTACAAGGAGAAACTGGCATTGGAGGTAAGAGGTAAGGCCGTGGATTCTGTATAAATTTGTTAAATGCCTCTTGGGACGACAGTACATACATTTTACCTAGAAAACTTAAAACAGAAGAGAAGCTAACAGATATAGACAGTTATCTCATAAAATAGATATGAAAATGAAGAATGTCAAATTCCACTAACCTGACAGCAAACTCTGGGTTTCCCATTACAATGTCCCCTTCCTTTAGAGCCACAGGACACACCTGTCCCCACCTGCTCCTACGCCATCGGTATCTGGGTGCCATCAGCTTGTAAGATGAGAGAGCCCGGAGAAGTTCATCCTGTTTATTAAAATAATAATATTATTAATATTATTAATAATTTATACCTTTAATATAACAATATTCTAGTAATAAATATTAATTAAATATTAATTAAATAATAACTTTATAATAAATAATAATTACAATAAAATTATATTAAATAATAAACAATATTAGAATAGTGAAAATATTAGCATAAAATATTTAAATAAATACATAATAGCTCATAAATAATGTTAAAATATTGATTAGATCTTAATTAATAAATTAAATTAATAATATCTAATTAATATATATTTAATAATATTATTAATAATTGCAAATGTAATTTCTTTGCATATTCTTTTTTATTAGACTTTGGAAACTTTTGCTGGAAAATAAGCAAACTTACAAAGAAAATAACATCATGCTTTTTAGAAAGTTTTTTAGAGAATTTAGAAAATTTTAAAGAGAAATTACTTCACTTTTCAGGTCTGTTTAAAAGAAATAGTATTTGAAATAGTTCCTGTAGGCTTTACTTATTTATTTTTAGAAGTTTAAAGTGATAAAGAGCCATTTATTGAAGACAATAGAAAATGGCAAAAATGGCCAAGATTTCTTCTAAAGGTTAGGAAAAAAGGACCATGATCTGTGTCAGGGAATAACAATATTAAAGTATCTATTTTAGGCATGCAGAAATATCATATAACAGGAATAAGTTTTATAGCCTTTTTACAGCATGTGAATAGTGAATGAATTCTAAAGTCATGGTGACTCTAAATTCAGAATTGTACAGACAAGTGCTGGCTGTGAAGAACTGCAGAAGAACTTTCAGAACCAACAAAGGCAGGCATTAAAATAGCAGTTTTACATAGAAAGCTATGAATTCTCACTGTCACTAGGCAGAAATAGATCCCTCTGTGAAAAAATTTTTCAATGCCCAAGAGCAGTCAGAAAACCAACCTGAATGTTAGGAATGTTGAGTATGGAGAGAATAGATGATAAAGGTTTATGTTTAAATTGTTTAAATATTGCCTTTGTCTTTACTGCAATGGGCCTCCTGCTGCCCTGATCTCAGAAAAGACACAACAAAATTGTATAAGTTTCAGAAAAAGGTAATATAACTGATCAATCCCATAAAAAGATTGTTGTGTAAGAAGCAATAAAATTATAAAGACTGGAATTGTTTAGTATAGCTATGTAAGAGCAGGACAGAAGCCTGAAATAATGAGTTATTAGAGGGTAGATGTAGAGAAACAAACCATTCACTGACTTTTGCATACTGGAGGACACTTAGCTAAAAGGCTATTCTACACAAAGGGAAACAATTTTGTACATAATGTTCAATAAAGATGCAGAACTCTTTGCCCTGAATACTGTGCTTACTAAAAGTTTACACACAAACTAACTAAATTACAAATAAAGATGACCTCTGACACAGAAAGTCTTTCACTTGTGAATTTGTTAAGAACTGAGAAAACAGAAAAGTGAAGGGAGGGGTATTTCTCTGGAGACATAGGGTCTCCCCATTACACTTCCATTCATATATTCAGAATATATATTCAGTTTTGTTTAAGAAATAGGAAAGATGATCACAACTAAATATAGGTGATGATATTCATGCAAAACTTCTGGTGTTCAGTTTTATTTGGAAAGGATATAAATTACAATTGCCATGATTCAGCAAAATTCAGCACTAACTTGTCATGTTTCTAATTAATAACAGGATAATAGAATGAATGTGATCTCAGGCAGAATGTTGCTATATTTGTATTAGCATGTTGTTTCTTATTCAGGAAGAGAGTAGACTGAGCTAAGAGTCAGATGTTGAGATTGTGATTGTTATTCTTTGGCTAAAGTTTCTTTATTTCCTTGGAAGGAATTATTTTCTCCTGTACTGCTAAAACAAACATTTTGTTCTAAGTTTTATTATAATCATTATCTGTTTTTTTTTGAAATGACAGATTTATTTTTTTTTATTTTCATATTTAAGAGGATTCGACTCCCAAAATTTCCTTAAATTCTCATTTCTGAAAAGTCAATGCTTACAAAATGCCCCTACTGCATGGTAAAACAAACTGGTTGCTATGAAACAAAGATGCTATAATATAAGCTTACAGCAGAAAAGAAAAAAATAATTCTGTGATTAATTATAATCAATCAATCAATCACATTTTAGAACAGCATACTTACCTTTTGCTTTCCCTCCAGTGTTTCTTCTTCTTGGTCACTTTGAAGTCTGATTATAGGAGCTGCATTTTGAATATCCATAGACTGAAGTCGGCCTGCCACTGTCTGAAGAGAAAATAAGTCTTGATTTTAGTAACAATCAAAACTGCTTTTTTCTTCTGAAGGGCTCCTAAAATCTATTTAAAACTGAAACTTATTATTTATATAATAGCTATGTAAACACCAAGGCCCAGTTTCTAACTCAGTTATTGAGCTGAGTTTTAAGAAGCTCTTTGGTAGATACAGGCAGTGCAAAAGGCCAAATCACAGCCCTTCTATCTCCTCGTTATGCTGTGAATCCCAAGCCTACTAAAGGACAAGACTGTGAAGGTTCCCTCAAGGCAGTGCAAGTACTCAGATGAGCTTCAATCGGAAAAAGAGGAAAATCTCTTTGGGAAATCAGATTATAACATTCAGAAGCAATACAACTTTGGGTAGTTTATTTTGGAAGGTATTTAAACCAAATGTCTACCAATGAGAATCAGATGAAGTTTATTTGAAGTATTTCCTGAATGTAATATGTATTGAATGCCGAGTATTCTTGAAATGAGAAAGCAAATTATGTCATGTTTGGGCTAGTTTTATTATAGGCCTTTGCCTTTCTTGTAGGTAAAATGGTTGCTGTCATAACATAACTTTACTGCATTTACTATAAATTTTGCATTGTAACATTCAAACACAGATCATAAATGAGGAAATTGTATGTTCTAATGTTGCAAAATTACTGTTTTGAGGGTTTTTTTCCCATAGGACCACTCTAGAGTTAAGCGTAAACTGAAATAATTAGCTAACAGAATTATAATAATACAGTTCATTTCAAACAGAGGAGAAAATGCAGAAGTTCACTTCCTACCTTGTCAAAGACAATCTCCTACTTAATTTTCAACCCCATACTCTAGGTTCCGATTTGAAGCAACTTTTAGTTGTGAGGTAGAGGAT
Organism: Cyanistes caeruleus; assembly: GCF_971803275.1. Lineage (NCBI taxonomy): Eukaryota > Metazoa > Chordata > Aves > Passeriformes > Paridae > Cyanistes > Cyanistes caeruleus. The sequence goes on from NC_141702.1 coordinate 45,332,421, forward strand.
AAGATTATTTATATTCAAAATTTACCATTGTAGGTTTTTTAACAGGGAGAACAAGTTGTTCTGTTACAAGCTAAAATTCTAGACACAAGCGCTCAGCAGAATTCTTACAAGAATCAAGGGTCTTCTATTACATTGCAAAACAATATCAAAATCAGTAAAAATTATATTCTACTATACAAAATATATTTTAGACACAGCATCAAATAAACCAGTTTGGTAAATATATCATACTGAAAATGTTTTAAATTCTCATTATATTCTACATTAATGCAAATCAGAAAAAGCACTGAAACCAGACAGACATAATACAAAACATTGTAGCTCGCCTGAAAATATTCTCATGTAATATATATGTAAGCAGAGGGAAGAGCAGTTAATCTTACCACTAATAGGGGAAGGAAAGCAAGTATTTCATCAAAAGTCATGTTTTCTAATAGTAAATGAATGTGTTTTAAACACAACTTAAAATTTTGCCAACAGGAAAACAATCCACAGAATTGAGAAATTACTTTCTAGTGTGGGCTAACTTAGCTGGTGCATAGTTTACTTACCTCAAAGACATCATCTGGTTCCTGACTTCCATCCACTTCAATAAGATATCGACAATCCTGGTCACTCAACAATTCCTGTTTAAGAACATACCTGTCAATTGAGTACAATGAACCAGATAATGACACTAAAGCTCATTCTCTTCCTCTACATATCAAAGGTTGGACTCCTGAGGACTTCAGCAAAATCAAGATTCATTGTATTAATGGCTTATAAAATCTTCTGGAGATTAACTTTTATTCAATGACAGATAAATACAGAGATAAAACAAGAAAAATAAAATATATGGTCCAAATTTTAGAAGAATTGGGAACCAGGACCAAAATTAAAACATTGATCTCATGACTGGCGTTTCCAAGAAATGTGTTAATTGAGACAGTCATAATTTTCCAGCAAAGAATTAAGGTAGTTGAACAATTAAAAGTTGAATTCATACACAAAATGTTACTGTATCTTGATATTTTTTAGCTTTCTTTCATTTGAGCTAAAACATCTAAGCTATCTTCTGAACCCCTTGTAAAGTTTTGGAATTATCTCTGTATATGATCTGCATGAGATCAATGTTTTAATTTTGGTCCTGATTCCCAATTCTTTTAAAATTTGGACCATATATTTTATTTTTCTTGTTTTAACTTTTCACACTAGCAAATAATGTCTTAGACTAAAAAAACCATCCTATGTCAGTTGCTAATGCCTCTCTCTGAGGTCTGAGAACACTCACTACATTCCTGACAAATGCTGGTCTAACCTCAAGCCTAAAAAGACCTATTGAAGGTGACTTTGTAACTTTGCAAGTAATCTGTTCCAGTCCTTCATTACATTTATGGTCAGAGCTCATTTCCTGGCTCATTTCATCTAGTCTGTCTTCTATACTTTCTAATACTCTTCTAAAGAGAGGATTTGCATTTCTCTGATATACAATGGTCTTACAGTCTTATTGGTACATCCATAGTATTTGAGTTTAAACAATAGCAACTCATTTATTGACTCAGTTTTGACTAACTAAATCCCCACAGACTGCAGGTTGTCTGAAGTACTGAGGTCTAGCCAATTATTTCACATATTGTAGCTGTTCATTAGGTTTCCTTCCTCACTGCAGCATTTCACATTTATTTCAGGTCATTTTAATCCCAACAATTTATCAAGAAATCAAAGTGTGTTCTCCAAAGTTCATTCTACCTATCTCCTTATCAGTGCAAACTGCACATCTTATAAACTTTTTGTTTCAATTTCAATTTCATCATCTCAAACTCTGCCTGGGCCAATTGATAAAACCCTGTGTTCTTTTAATGTATTAGTGGACCACTAAGCATCTTCACCAATACATTCATCGCTAGTGAACCCTAAGTGAACCCTACCAACTACTGGAATGTGTTGAAACTGTTGAAGTTTGGTATACATCCTAAAATAATTTAATCTAAATAACTTTCCATTAGCTCACTTACAAGAAATCCATGTGAGATTGTGTAATGATTAAAGACACCACATTTTTTATTTTTACCTTCACATCAGTAAGAAATTTCCTACTCTAGCAAAGACCATTATACCACTTTTACACAATTTTATCTATAGGTTTAACAAATTCATAGGGAAATTGAAAGGCACAAACAGTAATTGTCAAGTGGGCATCAAACATGAGGATTTTCCTGTGGCTTGTACCAAGAAATTAAAAACAAAACAAAACCAAACCAGAAAGAACAAACTATTTTTTGGACTTCAGGTTTTTTTTTTGTTTCTTGGTGTAGGGAAGAAGGGGAAGAAGCATACAGTATATCCACTTTACTGAGCACAACAGGGAAAGAAAATATCATAGCTTCAGGAATGAAATAAATGGTAAAACAAACTAATGGGCTAATTACTGTGTACATAAATATGCAGGCAATGAAGCAGGTGAGAAAGGGACTCTATTGGAGTGGAAGACAATGGATGAAGATTAGTTATATAATTGCATTCTGGAATGGACTCATAGTGGCAGTGAAACAATGGAGTCTTCAAATATTTCACTTACTAGATTTAAAAAGCATATGTGGTGGCAGGTATGGTTTCATTTTTAAAAGTCAAAGTTGATTACTTTATCTTGACTGCAGAGTACAAACAACACCTACAGATGACAACTTTGTATCACTGATTTCAGAATAAATTTCAGAATTTGGGGATATGTTGTAGCATGAGCACCTCAATACAACAGGTCTCAAACTAAAAAAACCAATGAAAATAGATTTTCTAGCATAGCAAGATATTTTAAAATTATTTTGTTATGCATAATCATATTACTTTGCTTTTTCTTACTTCTAAAGGACGAAGCATTATATCCTTGTATATTCCAATTCTTTTCTCTGCATTTTCAAGAAAATCTTCAGGTCTGTGCACTAATTGATGAAAAGATTCAAATTTCTTATGTGGACCTTCTCCAGTCTGCAAAACAAAATTTCAAGACACAGAAATAATGTATTAAAATACTTTTTGTCATCACTCAAATTTAAATAAAGTAGCTTTGGAGAACATTGCAATGAGTATTAGTCCAGTGACTCCTGACCATGATCCTATCCTGATGAAGTGTAGCTTCTATGAATTGAAAGCAACGTCCCTGGAACTTGCATTAGTAAGTCTCTGGCTCCTATTTTAAAAATTTGACCTGAATTCAAAACTAATACCTTCATGGAAAAAAAAAAAAAAATCCATTTGTAGTAGTGTAACACCAAAACCAGAAAACAAGTTAGTGTCCTGCAATAATAGTAAAAAGTTGTTACAATAAGAAAAAATTAAGAACCCTTTTATTTGTCTAGATCAAGAAGCAGGCAGCGTAGAGCCACCCTCCTCCTCCTGATAGACACTTGTAACTTATGGTAAGAAACAGATCAGTGACTACTGAGTCAAAGACTGAGTCCAGGTTAAGCTGTATAATGATCAACATTTGCTGTCATTTAAACTTACTGTTTAAGTGTTGCCCCACATCTCTTAAAGTAGGACAGAAGTAGAATTAAGTTTCAATTTGAGCAAAATGAATTCATAACATAGTATGGTGATATTTTAGAAGATCAGATTTTTTTCTGCTTTGTCTAAAGTACATTGTAATATTTTGCACTGTTTAGAAATTAGCAATATTTACCTCTTCTCCTTCTTCTTCATCCCGCTCTTCATCTTCTTCTTCATCCTCTTCTTCATCCTGATCTTTCTCTTTCTTATGCTTGTCAGTAAGTTTAGGATCCCACTGGCTCCTCTGATATATCTCTCCTGAATTAGGGTTTAGCCTTTGTCCTGATATTCTTTGGCATAACTCATAATCTGGACACTAGCAAGGAAAAATTAAAAGGAAGTTGTGTTTATTGTACTGCTATAACATCTTTTTCTTGGAGAGACAAAATTGCTCTAAATTGGTCTACTGATAACAGTATTTCATTATTACCCCAGTTATCTAGAATCTCCCTTCTTCCTTGGTTTTTCAGCTAATGAAAATAGTTACGATTTTGACATATCTGTAAAAACAGCTTCAACCCACTGAAATCAAAGGCCTAATTATTTCTTTGACTTTGGGGCAAGGATTTTTAATGTACATTTAGTCTCAATCCTTCTCCCAGAGGAGATGATGTTACTACATGAAGTCAAGAATTTATCTTTTTGGTGTAGTTAGTATCATTCTTCTATTTGTATTGCTGTACATGAATCTATATAACACATATTCTCAACAAAGGGGATTTCTCACTATGTAGTATTAAAGATTGACTTTCTAAAAAAATCAAATCTGCCTGAAAAGCAAGACAAAAATATGCTTTGTTGGTGTTTTAGGATCTTTCTGAGACCACAGAAAAAAAGGTTTGAAGTAGGCATTTACCAACTTTCATTATGCATGTTTAAGCAAATTAAGTCTTAAAAGTATGGGATTAAAACAAACACTGAGTTAAATCTGCAAAGTGATAGAGTAGGTCCATACCCTGAGGCTTACCATCTGACAAAACACATAGATGTGCCAACTAGAATCAAAATCCCATTGAGAATGGAGCGCACCACCAGAGGCTGACTATTCAAGAGCTGTCTCAGCAGCTCATTCTGCACAATCAAAGTAGATGACAAAAATAATGTAGTTGATTATAAATAAAACACTGCTAGAGGAAGGGCCTGAAAGTGTGTTCATGACTATACACAGGGTTATTTTGTTGGATGGAGCCTGACATGGTTCAGTGTGGGCCAGCTAGAATCCTCCCCGGTGAACATCTGAGAATGGCACAGGCCTTGGGCCTTTCCCTGTGGGCAGTTTAGGCACTGCCACCCCGTTCTGACTAACAAGACAGCTTAGCAGTGCTTGGCCAAAGCAGCTGGCCCAATGTCTGAAGAGCCCCTCTTGCCTTGTTTTGTTTACTAAACTGGACATAGCAATCAAGTCCATTCTTTTAAGTTACATTGAGGAAGTCCTCTAAATCCCACACTAACAATAATTTATATTTCTCTGGTTATATCAGAGTTACTTTCGTAAAATATGTGGTATGTCACATCACTGCTCAATAAAAAATTAAGATTTGTAAACAGGATGAATTAATAATAAAGCAGTTTCACAGTTAGCAGCATAAAAATAAAACCATTAACTTTCTAACTTCCATATGTGAGAAGTTTCTTCCTGCATTACACAAATGGCAGATGTACATGTGTCCAAAATCCCATAATAATACTGTAATTCAAGTTTTCCTTTCTTGAAAACCTGTATCTTCTAATTGGTGGACATGGAAAAACTAACTGCTACTGAAATTTTAGGACATGTTCATTATTTTACCTCAGAAATGCTTATAATGGAAGAAACCAGTGAAATTCTATTCCACTATAAAAGAGAAGAATTTATCATGCCTCAATAAATTCTATATTCAAGTGTACAGAGGAAAATACTATATTTGGCACATATAGCATATGGATCTACCAATAATTAGGAAAAATACTAGGAAGTTACTGAAGATGACATTACCTTAATGTTAATCAGGATATCTGGTTTTAATTTTAGATTCATTATTTTCTTTATTTGCTGTGGAATAGTCATGTATTCCTCAGAGAGAGAAGGAAATCCAGTGAGAACATAACCTGCCAAATAGATTTAATTGAACATATTTTAAGAGTGTTTGTCAATTATAGAGCTATTTAAGCTCGTCTCCTTTAAACAATACATGTAATGGTGCAATTTTCAATCATGTACATGACAAAACACTGCTAAAAAAACTGTGCACCCATGTCTGCTTCAGATGAAATACAGACAAAGTGTGTTGTTGTCAGCTTTATAGAGCACTCTCAGCATTTTTTAACTCAATTAAAAACATGTAGACATTAAAAACCATACTCACACCACCTGCTTTATGTGCCCAGATCAGACATTGTAGTGTCTAAAAAGCAACAAGCTTTCAGTGACCAGTTTTGCCACTAAAAGACTTCATAAAAGGAACTGCAAAAAGTAGCCACTCTGTGATTTAAAGAATTTATACTAGGAGTCTAGGCTTTTTACACAGCCTTTAAATGTTTTGGCTTCTAATGAAGGGAGTCTGAACCACTCGCCTGCCTCTCAAAAGGAGGCACTATGCACACAGTATGCACATGGATAATTTAGTGAGCATCTGTTCACTCAGGACTCCCAATGCTGAGTCCTGTTTGGCAAACAGATGTTGGCTAGACATGACAAGCAGAGTGGTAAAAACATGTTTTCCTAGTACTACAGTGCTCAGCCCCACAGATGAACTTGTGGCTTCAAGTTCCTAGGAAAGTAGTGTAACTACTGCTGGCTGTATGCATGCAGTAAGAACTACCGAATAGCAAAAAAATCAATATTCATGAAGCCAAGATGAGTAAACAAAAATCAGGTGGATGTTTATAGCCAAATAATGAGAATATTCCCTTAGAGAAATGGTGCCTGCTTAGAATTTTATGTGATAACATTTAAATGCAATTCTGGGCAGCACAAAAACATGGCAGAAGTCTTTGCAAGAGGTGTAAGGAGTGAAGACTCCTACTTCCCTGGAAAGCTACTATCCATAGATGCAAGAGAAGAAGGTAAGCAAGGAAGCAAAATATATAGTCATTCCTCTAGGAAATTAAAATCCTGTATTCTAAACTGCTGATACCTTTGGAGAATTCTACCTGGTAGTGAGGTGTCAAGAATGCACACAGCCTCTGATTATCCAGATATGGGATGTGAGGGAAATGGGAGTGTAACGTGGGAAGCCATTCTCTGAGAGTGTTTGCTGCCAAATCAATAATGTGAGGAGACTAAAAATCATGAAGTATACCTAAGGCAAACATCAACTAGATCAAAAAGTAACCAGGGGATTACCAAGAAGATTTTGAGACATACTTGTCTAAAAACTTGCATTTTACAAACACTAAAAGTAAAAACCCAGCCTTTCATGCAACAGTTTCTAAAATCTTTAATGAATAATTTATAGCAAATCGACTGATTAGTCCCTGCTGAAAACCTACTTAAGCTTCCCAGGGATTCGTTAAGATAGTAGTTGATAAACAAAAAGTTATTAGAAATACTAAAACAACACTTGGTTTTGGAGGTCAGTTCTAGTTTGTAGGAAAAATAGTGAGGATGTTGGTTGTTCTATTCCTTGCTACTTTGGGGCATCTGCAATGCAGGAAGTGTCTTGGCTACAAGAACCAAACTTTACTCAACTTTACAGTTGTGTTTACAGTCTCCAGGACCTCTGTGCTCCTCAGTGATACAAACATCTTCAGATTGACTCAAGGAGAGGAACTCCAGTAACACAGAAGCCACTTCATGCTTTTACTGAAGTCCTCACACACGGATTAAGAGACTGGCATTTCTACTGCTACCTCTTCCAGCAGCTTTTTGTGTTTTTTGGGGTTTTTTTTATGTCTTTCTTATTTCTCTTTTTTATACTGTTTTAAAAGCCTGGCTTCACTAGGTAAGGCTGTATATTTTGCAAAACCGTTAGGTCTTGTACTAGAAAAGGAATAAAACCCACTGCAACTGAAAGCTTAAAAAGCAGGCTACTTTTTAGAGCAGTAGAAACTAACATTGGCACTACACCTATCTTTCTCCTATAATGGAAATTTCAAATAAAAGTCAAAACAAGAAAAATAAACTACATTTCATTTTTTACTTCTTTTGCTCTTAGCAGTACATTTGTTTTCTCATCAGGGAAGCAAGTTCAGACACAAGCAAGATCTGCAGCCCTTGTCCTGGCAGCCTCATTTAACAAAATCTTTCCTCAAATAGAAGAATTATATCCCATTACAATTCTCATCCATCCTACTCTGTGTCACAAAATGCAAAGGGAATAAACAATTCTGTAAGAGAAAAAAAAAAAAGCCATAATACTTTGCATTTTCAGTAATGTGTTTTCCTTCTTTTTCATTATTTAAAATGTTTAAAATCATTTTTTTTGCCGATGGATTTTTGTTATGTTGTTGTTATAGAAGTATTGAAGAATAAAATATCTGTATTTTAAATCCTAAGATTCTTCTGAACAGATAATATTGTCAAATCAACACCTTGAGTTTTGGGAAAATTATTTTCTTAAAATCAATACAACACAGGACTGGTATCACACACTGATCTCCCATATTAGTAAATTAATCCCTAAACACACTTTCAGTTTATTCATATTTCACAACTTGAAGAGCATGAGAAAAAGCTAGAATTATATTTGGGCACCAATGGATGCAAAATGGATGAAAAATTATAGGAAGCACATTCTAAGACGTTTAGGCTATAAATATACTTACCAAAATGAGCAGCTTCTGGTGACTCAATCTTTTGCAGAATCATTTCTGTCACCAGATTCTCAGGAATACTTTGACCTTGACAAAGCAATTCTTGACACTAGGGTAAAATCCAAAACATAGTCTTTTATAGTAAGTGTTTGTTAAGAATATGACAAAACTTACTAGAAGATTAGACCTTTACCTTAAGTCCATATACTGTTCCTTGTTGAACATTTGTTTCAATTACTTCTGAAGCTAAGGAAGCACATCAAACATACGAAAAATAATTAATACAAAATATTTTCCAAACAGATTTGTACGTACAGATACCTATGTACATACACAGGAGGATGTATGTGTCCTCCAAGCAACCAGACTATTTTGAATAAGCAGCCATTATATTTAGGGCCATTATCATACTTTTCACATCCAGAACCTGGTGCCTTATGGCAAGGTTTGGGTAGGTGTTTCTCCCTACAATTTAACCCTGTATATACTACACAAAAATGCATAATAGCAGTTTTGCAATATTATTTGAACTACTGATTTAAATTCAATCAGCATTACTGTCTTGTAGTCCAGTGATGAGCATTTGAGCCCAATCACATTTTAAAAGCCAAGATTTAGAAGGACTGTTTAAACACAAAAAATCATCTACTTTAAGAAAAGTAACATACATCAAATTCAAAGACTGCCCTATGTCTCTGTGGATAATGACATCATACTAGAACAAACCCGGAAGTCTTTCACAATTCTGTATGAATTAAATAATCAGAAACTTTATACAAGTTTTCAAGAATGACTCTTAAGGCTACATTTATGCTACTAATAAACTAGTCCAGGGAAAGATCCTGAAGCCAGGTGACTCATGCCTATAAAGCCATAATCTTTCTCCTCAAAACACAGTAGCTGATTTTCAACTGTTCCTACTAGGAAAGATAACTGTTGAACATCTCACCTTTCATACTATGGATAGGTGTTTGGGAGAATAATATTAGCCATGGGCCAAAACTGAATCAGGGAATGTACTAATTAACAATGCAGACAACCGAAAATCAGCAACCTGTGTGTACCCTGGCTCTGTTTTACTTATGAGTGTTGACCTATTCACTGGATAAATGAATAGAAAGTATTACGTCATTAAAAGGATTGTGAACTCCTTTCATATTCAATAGTTTTCTGTCTGGGTTTATTTTTAACCCAGCACAGGACAGATGTTGATATTCCAGTATGGATGCTAACTATGAAGCAGGCAGCACAGTGCCTGTGGAATAGCAGGCCATATAACTTTCTCAGTCTTGCCTGAGAAAGTGGCCTGGGAAATCATAAGGAGGAATTAAAACACTCCTCAGAGATAGAGAACAGCCTTGCAGGTGCTGTTTGTCTGTTTCTTGTTTTCTTGCAAGAGGAAGTTGAGGGGTGGTGAGCCCCACTGACCAATGATGGTGATGTGTTAGTTTACTAACCAATAAGAGTTTTCTTTTCTGTACTTTCACATATCAGTCTATAAAAAAGATCGGAGGTAATAAACCAGAGAGAAATTCTCCTGTTCGACTCCCAGGAGAGTCTGTGTCGTTTTTTTCGCCATTCCCAATAGAGCGACATTCCAGAGCAAGTTCAGTGGAGGACACCAAAACCACCAGAAGACTTCAACAGCCTAGGAGAGGCCAAAAGAACTGACCTTGTTCAGCCTGGAGGTAAGCAGACAGCTCTTACTGCTATCTAAACCTACTTATTGGGAGGTCACAAAGATGGACTCAGTCACACAGAAGTGCAGTTAGGACAAGAGGCAACAGACACAGATAGGAACATGAGAAATTCAAATTGGGTAATTAGGAAGCAATTTTTCATCAAGAAGGCAGTCAAACATTGCAAAGTGTTTCTCTGGGAGGAGGTGGAGTCTCCATCCTTGGAGAGAGTCCAGATTCAACAGAGCAGCCCTCTCTAGTTGACCCTGCTTTGAGAGCAATGTTAGACTCGGTCACCTCTGGAGGTCATTTCTGAACTAAACTATTCGTGTTCATGTATGTTAAATTTCTTTGTTTCTTATTTTGATTTAGAAAATTAAAAAAAAATACTACCATAAGTAACAATAAGTGTGTATACACATGTGTGCATTCACTAGGTAAATGAAGACTAAAAGAAATACAACAAACAAAATAAGAAAAGACTAATTCCCTGAACTAGAAATAAGGCTTAAAAATGCAGTAACTGAAATTCAGATCAGTTGCTAAGAAAAGCTTGCTAATGGCAAAGAGTGTGTTACAGAGATAGACTGCCTAGAAATTTTTTAAAACAAATTTGATGAATATTTGTAAGTACTGATTTAAATATATTCAAACAGAATGGACTGGCTTAAGTACACTCCTGAAGTCCCTTCTGATTTTGGCCTGATCTATGTTTTGGGCCAGGTATTGATTTTTTTTCTTGTTACACAATACTATGAATTAAAAATTCTATATATACCCAAGTCAAAAAAGCAATTTATTAAAAGTGATTTTTACCATGTTACAATTCTAAATCTTCAAACTAAGTAAAGATACTTCATTTGATAAATAACTGTTTCCTGGAGTACAGCCCCTTGTGTTGGACACCACACAAACAGAAAGACCCTCTTATGAATTCATGGTCTTCACTGGAAAATGTCTGTACTCTCAGGAGTTGAATGAGTTGTCCCTGTATGAACAAGAAGGGTCCCATGAATCCCTTTATAGGACTGTGAGAAGAATTTATGATAAAAAAAACCAAAAAACAATAACCCACAGTGGTTTTTCTAAGCCTTTCAATAACTAAAAGACCACGATCAACAATTTTATTTCTGGTAAAATGATTACTTGGTCCTTATCAGAAGTGTTTGCTGTACTCAGAAACATGCCCTTGAATTACAGGGAATAGTGAGCATATTCTAAACCAAAAGCTATTGTGAAGCCAAAGCAATGTTCCAAATATAGCATGTGTTTACCTTCTATGAAAATGCAGTTCAATCTCTGTGCTAGTTTTCTAGCTAACGTTTTCTTTCCAGAACCCTTAAAAAGAAAAATACACTTTTAAAAGAAAATCAGACACAACAAAGCCAAATATATAATCCAATGAAAAATGTATTTCCACGTGATAAAAACAATGAAAATCTAGCCCTGGGATTAGGACCTCTGAGTTATGCATTGGGCAAACACAAAACACTCTTTTTAATACCATCCTCTACCTCACTTTGCCTAGCATTGCTAATATGCTGCTACTTGTAGCTAATTATCTCCAAAGTCATTATACTGAGTTTGTTTCTGAGTAACTCTATCTAAAACTCAGCTATGATTTTACCACAAATTCCTATGAGAAACTCCTTAGGACTAAAATTCATTATCTTCAGCCGCAAAGCAAATTATGATGCAAACCTACTCAACCCCGAGTAGGATACATCAGGATAATATTTTTATTACTTAAACAACAAATGCTTAAAAACCACCCTTGTTAGTCCACAAATCTGATTAGATACTGACAAAATCTTCACTAATTACATGAAGCCAGAGGAAAACCAACATAACTGAGTTATGAGGCCTCCAAGAGTGATTAACCGAATGGGATTTGCAAAACTCACCATCTTCCACCCTTTGGATTTTGCCTTTTTTTTAGAAGGGTATATAAGAGCTATTTTGACAGTTTTTTTGTCCTTGAAAAATTTTGTGATAAAAACCAGCAAAATTCCACAAATAAATACATTCCCAGCTAAGACTGTCAACAAATGCTCCAGCCTACTCATACCTTACATCTTACACTTGTGATGAGAATATATGTATTTGGTTTTGCTTTCATGGCACTACATTTTTAATTTAAAAGATGTATCTTAAATAGGATAGGCACTCTGTACATCAGTCAGATATATTGTCTGTCATGGTAATAAAAGATATTACCATAAAAATAAACTATTTTATTCCCTGTTTTCCTGGCAAGGTCTGTACAATTTTAATCCTTTGTTATACTAATGTCAAGCATCTACTGAAGGCAATGGTTGAGAATATGATAATTTTTCCTACAGTCTTTCAATCAGCATATTATAGTGGTTTAGTCTATAAAATATAAAGTTACCTTTTTCATGTGGGGTTAAAACTTTGATGTTCATTTAAAACTAGATAAGTTCACTGTAGTTTTCTGTTGAGCTGAGTGCACTCTTATAAGTGCATATACTCATAAGACATAAGGCAAAATTGTACCAAAAAAAGAACTCCCTTCAGCAAACTGAGGCAATAATGCAAACCCACATTTGGGAAAAAAAAAGAAATCTGAAAAGTTTAGGCTTAGAAAACATCAAATTATTCTAAGTTAAGAAGGCCACAAATTAGTTGAGAAAAAGATGGACCTTGAATTACAGTTAAAATGTAGTACAGATCCTTTTTTTAGGACACCTTGGTGGATTTTGAATGTTTCCAAATATATAGGATAGAATTTTGTCAAAGTTTTAATATTAAGGTCTATAATACCTCATTGCATGTCTGTAAGTTAGTACAATAATCTGAAGGTTCTTTTACACCAATTTATGTCTTTAACCTGTCAAATTTATTGAAAACTAAAATATTTTAATAGCATTGTTCTAGTTTTGGCTGGGCAAGAGTTAACTTTCTTCACAGTAGCTAGTGTGGGGCTGTGTTTTGGATTTCTGCTGAAAAAAAGTGTTGATAATACAGAAATGTTTCTGCTACTGTTGAGCAGGGCTTATACAGAGCCAAGGCCTTTCCAAACTGCCACACTGGTGAGGAAAATGAGGGTGGATGGGAAGCTGGGAGGGAACACAGCTGGGACAGCTGACTCTGACTGACACACAAGGATATTCCAAAGCACATGGTGTTATGCTTAGCATATAAAGCTGGGGAAGAGAAGGAAAGGGAAGTACTTTTGGAGAGATAGCATTTGTCTTCCCAAGTCACCATGAAACATGATACTTTCCTGGGCATGGCTGAACATCTGCCTGTCCATAGGAAGTAGGGAAGGAATTTCTTGTTTTGCTTTGCTCATATGCATGGCTTTTGTCAACTCATGCATTTTATCCCTTTTACCCTTCTGTCCCATCCCACCAGGGTGAGTGAGCAAGAGGCTGTGTGGGGTTTGCTTGCTGGCTGGCTGGGGTTAAACCACCACAAAAATAACATCAATCCAGTTGTCAATGTCAAAAGAGAAAATTTTTGAGCAATGTGTAACTTTTAAGTACAGTAATAACATTTTAACCACAATTGACTGGTCACTGAAGGCAAAAACTCAAATTTTTACCATCGTCTGCATGATTTGAGGAGTGGCAAAAGTAAAAAAGTAGGTATTTTGATGCTTTTGGTAGCACTGGTAAACTAATGTTTTGAAATGAAAAGTAAAATAGTAGAATATCTGAAAAAAACCCAAAACTTCTATCAGACATCTTACTGGCTTTCCAAAGACAATTAAGCAAGTGGGCTTGGACAACAGAAAAGATCTTTCAGCTTCATCTTCATCAAAGATGTCTGCAAAGGGCTGAGCTTGGTTTTCCTCTTGTGAAGCCATGTGTTTACTAAGACTAGAAGGAAAAAAAAGAATTTGTTATGCAGTAGTTATATGTGCGTAAAATGACCTTATAATGGAACTGAATTACAAGGTAAATGGATTTGTGAAAAAGAAAGCTTTTATAAGAAGAAAAACATTTAGGGAACATATACAATGCACCCATCAAAAGAGAGAAAACCCATTCTGAAAAACAAAGGACTTGGAACAACCCCTGATCACAAGCTGTTGATGATTTCTTCAGGATTCTAATATTGCTTGTTGCTCTTTTTCAGTTGTTTTGTTGATTTTTCATTCCTGGTCCAATTACCACACAATTGTGACTTCTCTCTGGTCCCTGAAATGGGCCATGGGTTTGCCAAGACCTTTGGTTTTGTGCTTCGGACACAGAAGGGCCCTGCTGTGGTCAATGGAACTACTCTCTGTATCCACACAGGCAGGTACCCAAGTAAGTCTGTGGAATTAAATCACAGTTCATGATCTCTTCCACCATCCTTTTACAAATCCCAGCTCTTCCAGGAATGTAGGCAGTATCAACTCCAGTGCTGCACAACAAATTAAGACCTAAACAAATTTCTAATTAAGGTAAGTTGGTGGAAAATTTGCGTGGACCTTTCAAACAAAGCGGAGGCTGGAACACGAGGAGCTTGCTGAAGTTTGTTTGGAAAAGGCAAAACGAAACCTCACTGTCTTTAGAGGGCCACTTCACAGCCCCAGCAAAACTCACATGCAACCATCCAACCCCGCACAGCCCCACACAACTACCAGTCAGTTTTAAATTAAATCAAAAACTTCAACGAAAAAAATCTACTTCGGGATGAGAATCTGAAAAAGTTTGTCTTGAACCATCAAACACAATAATTCAGACTATCTTGCATTAAACATTTTAATATAAAAAAAAAAAAAACCAAAAAACCCCACAAAAAACAAAAACCAAAAAAAACCACATGCGAACCAACTCCGCATTGCCCTGATGGAAAACTCACCGGCCGAGCTTTACCTGCCGTTCCCATCAGCCTCGCTCCTTCCCAAACCTTCAAAAGGGTCTATTTTCTAATTCACAAAAACCACCACAACCAAAGCAAATAACTAAACCGGGCACGCGCACACACCCCCTTCTACACACGTCCAGGACACGGGAGCCCCGTTGTGCGCGCCCCCGCTGCCCGGGCAACGGCCGCGCCCCGCCCCCTGCCATTGACCCCGCCCCCTGCCATTGACCCCGCCCCCTGCGGGTGGGAGCGGCGGAAGCCCCGCCCCACACGGCGGCGTGGGCGGGGCCGCGGAGCTGTTCCTGGTGCTGACTGTTCTCATCCTGCGGGAAGCGCTTCCCGGCGGGAGCAGCGGATGCGGATGCAGCAGCGCTGCCGCCTCACCCGCCTCAGTGCTCCGCTGCTGCCGCCACCGCCGCACCCGGAGCCGCCGTTACCGAGAGGCCGCGCGTGACGCGACTCCGCGACGCAGGCGCGCTCTCGCGACTCCCACCCCGTGGGCGCGCCTGCGCGTTGGCGCGCCGGTACTTCCGGGTTCCCCCGGTGCCGGCGGTGGTGCCCCGCTCAGCCCCCGCGTTTCCCTCCCCCGGCTCCGGCTGTTCCCGGGGTGTTCCCGAGCAGGCCCTGCCGCGCCTCGGGGCTGCCATGCCGGTGGTGGCCGCCGCCCCCCTGATCAGCTCCGTGCAGAAGCTGGTGCTGTACGAGACCAGGGCTGTAAGTAGCGTCCCCGCCGCCGCCGCCGCAGGTCCCGGGGCTGCGGCCGCCGTTCAGTGCGGGGGGAATGTCCCGCCCCAACGGCGCGCTGGCTCGGCCTTGCTTTGAGCTGCTGCCTCGGCTGGGTTGCGGCTTGTCAAAAACTACGCCTTACCTTTCTTTTCGTGTGTTGGGATCTGGTTCTTTTTGGTCACGCATTCAAAACACCCCAAGAAGTGAGAAAAAGAAGGTTTTAAAGTTCATGTTTTCACGGTGTCTCTGACTCGTGACTTAAGCGAAGGAATGGCCTCTGCCAGGCAGGTCAGCGCAGGCCCTGCGGAGTGAGTGCTGCCAGGGTGGGAATGAAGGTTGGGCCCTTGCTTGTCACGCAGCCAGGAGAACAGAACTCCCAGGAGTTGTAACTGGACAGCTGAAGGTGTCCGGAATTAATATTTGAATTAAGAAAGGCTGTAGTGGTTACACTTGCACCGACCTGTTTGCTGTTCTTGACACACTTCAGTCCTCATTGTCTGAATGGCTGGTGAAACAACTTCCAAAGTTTTCAGTCTGACCTCTGGAAGTAAGCTGTTGAAGATTTTCAGCATTCCTTGCGTCATGTTGCAGAAACTGTAGGCATGTATTACTCACAGTACTTTTTTGTCATGGACAAAGTGGATTGGAGGTTGGAGTGGTAATTGCTGCTTTAGCCATGTGATGAGCACAATGTGAGCCAGAAGCCAGTTCTTGGTGTAAATACCACTGTGTTTACCGTTCCTTAGCTCCCAATCAAATTTCTTTGTGTTTTATAGTGTGTTGATTTCTCCCTTGTTTCACAGTATGTTGGTTTTCTTCACTTGAGGTAGTTTTGGATAGGGTTAGGTAACATGGCTTTAAATGTCACAGTTAGGTCTAGTTTCAAGTTCAGATGTTACCTGTACTGATATCAAGAAAGATAATTTATACACTGAAGCCCCTTGCAAACTTCCCAAAATGTCAGTCAGATCTCAGTTTAAATAGGAATCTGACTTGCAGCTTTGCTTCTGTCAGAAGAAGGTTTGTGCTTTTGTAATAATTACCCACTGAACAGCCTGTGAAACAGAGAAGGATTAAAGCACGCAGAGTTACTGTTGCAAGTGAATTTGAAAAATGAACCTTACACTCCAGAAAGTCTTTCCAGAGTGTTACTTTTTTACCTATGCCTAAATGAATATTAAAGGCTACCTTATTTATCCTTCTCATTGTTGCTGGTAAAGGCTATTTTTGTTCTATTTTCAGCTAAATTACTGTTATACATGAGTAGGGCACCAGGGAAATGTGATTTCTGAATTGGGTCCTGTAGTACTCAGTTTAGTTGTTCTTGGCTCACAATCCTTGCTGCATCTCAGTTAGCTGAGATTTGGCTTCTTGTGAGTGGCATGTGTGGATATGTGGCCTGCTTCTCTCTGAGCTGTGAGGCTCCTTGCTGAGAGACAACATGCTGTGTGCAGGGCCAATATTGTGCTTTGGAGTTCTGTCAGCTCTCTGCCATTCTCTGGGCCTCTCCAGCTGATCCTGTTATTTCGGGAACCACAGTCTTTTACATCTGGCCAGTGGTAGCTGGCAGTCTCTGCCTGAATGGATGGATTTGTCCACGCTATGCTTTGTTCAGAATTCAGTGAGGGGCAGATCCAGCAGTCCTGATAGCTCCAGGAGGCAAGATGGTTTTCATCAGCTCTGAAAGGCAGTGGTTTGTGCATGAGCATGTGCTATTTGAAATGTTTCAGCTGAGCAAGGGCAGCACAAAGCTGTTACTTCAGTCACTTCCTGTGAGTGATGAAGATGGAATTTTTTTCCCTGAGTAAGGTTTTGTTCTTACTTTAAAAAAGTACAAATTGAAGCACTTTATGGTTTGATATTCAAATTCTTGTAATCTTTTCAAAAGAAAAAATTCCGTAGGAATCATTTTGGTAGGAATATTTGGAAAGATTTGCTGTACTTAATAAGTACAGACTAAGGGATGTTAGAAGGGACATCTGGAAAACACCAAGTCAAGCCCCCTGCTCAAAGCAGCTTCAATGAGCATATTGCTCAAGATTGTGGCACAGCTGAGTTTTGAATACATTCAAATATACAGATTTTACAACCTCTGCAGACCATTTGACAGGGTTTGTCTCTCTTATCTACACTTTCCTGTTATGTGGTTTTAGACAGCAGCATGACACTGCCAAAGCTTTCTGAAGGGTGAAAAAACCTAAACCCAGTTCTCTCAGCCTCTGCCAGCGCATCACGTGCTCTGTCCTGTGGATCATCTGGAGAGCTCTCTGCTGGAATCACTCTGCTGTATCAATGTCTGTCTTGTGCTGGGGAGCCCAAAATTGGACTTCTGGTTTGATCAGTTGCTGTTATAGCTCATTCAGTGTCATGTTGTGCTGCCGACAAACTTCTCCCTGAGGTATCCCTCATGCCATCTCCTTTGCATAAGATCTCACAATCAAGCAGTTGCCAGCTGTGACAGTCACTGGGACTGCATAAGCATCATCCAAAAATGAAAATGAACAGCTTTCTTCTGTTTCAGGTGGCTCTTCTGATTTCCCTAAGGCCACAGACTTGCTAGATCCAGCATGTGGGATTTGGAGTTTTGTCAAATACGGGCTAACATGAGACGGTATGCTAGGATTTCTGGTGCAAAGAAGGGATTATTTAAGTAGTCAACAGTGGGAGAAACAGTGATGTTTGCACTGGTCATACAGATTCTTCCTGTAAAATCTGTGTGTTAAAGCAGGAAGAGATGAGAAGGATGGGAAAGTGGAAAAAAGTGAAAATGGTTTACAGAGGGTTTCTTTGCTTGGGTTTCTTTTTAGATAAAAATACAATGGTATTATTGAAGTCAAGGAGGATAGGCTCTGGTAGTGTTATTGGAGTCAAATGAGAGACTGCAAGAGGTGAGGAGAACTGAATTCATGGTGTCAATTGAATTAAAAGAGAGCAAAATTCTATATTTTCTATTAATGTTTATATTTAGGATAGTACTGAAACCAACCTTTTCAACTGATGCTTTCGGTCAATAAATGCCATGGAGATGTTAACTGTATCTCCTGATTGTCCTAGGAAGTTGAAAGCTTGTTTAGAAATAGTCAGAAAGATGAACTGAAGGTTTTATTCAGATCAATGCCAATTATCTTTCCTTTTATACATATATTGATCACTGAAATGCACACCAGAGGGCACTAAAGATATTTGAGCACTTTGACTAATAAAAGACAAAAGATATTTTTCCCTCTTCTTCAGAAGATGGAACTTTTGTGTTTCCCCCAGATGAAGAGCACCTGAAAGCTGTAGGTTAGTTCACAGGAAATTATCATGCCCCTGAGGCAACATGACATTGAACAATTTGTGTTGTCTCTCTAAAGTCATACCACTTGCCTATCTTTCAGGATATTATGAGGTTTAATTAATAGTATTTTATTCCAATCAGGTTCTTTTACAGTCTCCATCTCCACAGTATCCAAATGACTTGCACAAGCTTATTAAGTAATGTGACTGGCATAATTACCTGTAGATATTTCTGCCCTTTATTCACCAGAGAAAACTATGGGCATTTGTTTTATTTTAAATGTAGTTTATTCTAATAATAACAGTGTAAAGACTTTCATAGTAAAAACTCCAAAGGTTGCATATTTAATTTGTTACTTAACCTGTGGTCAATTTGAAGAAACTTCAATATAGAGTATGATTTCACAGAAAAAGCTATAGAATTTTTACTGAATTATGAAGTGCACTGATTTATATAGCTGGATACCTGACACATTTAAAGAATGTTGAAAGTAGTGAACAACCTACGGGGCAACTATTAGCTATCATAATTTTCTAGTCATAATTTTCGTAATTTTTCACCTAGAAGTGGCTGGGAAATGTGGTCTCTCTGAAACAGTTTTGTTAGCAGAAGACAGCTCCTTTCAGCTGACTGTCCTATTCCCTGTATGTTGGTGTTCTAGGAGTGATGGTGATGAAGCAGAGCGAAGCATGGAATTGGGATGAGAGGAGGAATTTTTTGCAACTCAGGAAAACACTTTTTTTGTCTTAGCAGTCTTGCCATACTGCTGGATATAAGGCTATAAAATAGAGAAACTTGATCTACTGGTGTGTGTGGGCTCTGAGAGCATTTATGAACAGGGCAGATAGCTAGTGGAATAGTGGTGATGAGAACACCACAAGTTTTGAAGGATATGTGCTATTCAGGCAGAATGAAACTCAAGTTCAAAGGTGGATGCATCCCACTTGAGGTGAAAGATGTACCTACAAATGTCTGCCTAAGTTCTGGTAACATGTGTTTTATTTCCTTTCTGTGTTGTCTTGGGTGTCATTATATGATCACTAGAGCAACAGGAGAGAGATACACTTACAGATTTGGTTTTGATGTGAATCCAATTTTCTAAATGGGAGGCTTGTAGATAAATGATCACAAATTGACGTATTTAAAGGTAATGATTCTATGGGGGGAAAAAAGGTATTTATTTTAATGTAACAAAGGATGAATAAAAATAGCCATTTTCTGTACAATTTTTTTATTATTAAAACTGAGTTTGTTATGGCCCTAAAAAGTAAGTAAATATTTTTTTTGGTTAAAATTTACTTTGAGTATGAATGTACTGAACGAGAAAGTGAGTAACAAAAATAAGGTTATGAAAAAGGGATAAATCAGTGTTGGGGTGGAAATAAAATTAAGTATACTAAACAGTGAAATGACTGAATATTTTCAAGTTGCTCAAATCAAGGGCGGTGCTGTGACTAGAACATGACTAATGGAGTATTTAATCTATTCTGAAGTCCTGCATATAGGAAAGTAATTGCAAATTCAGGCAAATGACATAAAACACAGTCTAGACTTAGATACTGTCAGATTAACCTGGTTGTGGTGCACATTTTAATGTAAAAATTAGATGGCCTTATGTATTTAAATCAAATCCTCGATTGAGATGCAGTGCCACAAGGAAAACCTGTAACTTTATGGAAGGAAGAAACTTAGAGAAATTAATAAATAAATTAGTGTGGAGTGAATAAGGAGTCATCTGATAGGGGTGATTTTTTTCAAGTAATGTTTTTAGGACTGATGTACTTACGAATTTTCATTAATGTTATTAGCTCAAAATGTGGACCAACTCTGATTAGTCTTTTAAGGTATTGTAAATAATTAGGATAATCAGACCACAATAAAGCAAGAAATGATGATCCTCAGGAGTAGATAAAATCAATATTTTGTAGTATAATGGTATACTATAAAAGTTCATGCACTTTACAATATATTACACACCAATGAAAGTTTACTCAGAGTTTGTCAATTCAGAAGCAGCAGAGTTGAAGGAGGAGGATCAGGGTGTTTTATCTGAAGGAGTGGGAGGGTTGAGCTGCTGATGAATTGCAGCTCTGAAAAAAAGACGTGGTTATTTGTGGTATGGTCATTAATGAAAAATACTGATGTTTCTCTAGAATAAAACCTTGTGTGGTATATTGTATATTAATATACAGCCCATATTAATCTAAGAAACAAGAATTCAACCAGGAATAGGTCCATTGAAGGTCTGGTGAGGTAACATACATGCTACTGATGTCTTGGGAGAAGTAAAGGGACAAGAAGACTTCTTCAGTCTACTGAAGTGGATGCTGAAAAGGCATCCAGTTACTTATTTTTCTGAAAGCTTTCCAGCACAATAGATGCTAAAGAGCAAATAATTATTTGGCTAAAGAAAAATTTATAGATAGATAATTAATAGATTCAGCTGAGAATTAGAAGGGAGAATCTGGAGGAATCCTTCAATGGAGTAGCAAGAGAAAAGTCCTATTTGGGACCAAAAAGCTTTGGTTGCCTTGGGACAAAGGGGATTCACTGAATTCTGTGACTTGTAGGATACAGAATGGGTACCTGTTCCTACATGCCCAGGGAGTGGTGCTTGGCAGCATATGTTCTTAAAATTTCTCATGTTCAAGGAGCTTCTTTTGGAGAGTTTTAACAGATTACAGGAAGCAGATGGCTTTGCTTTTCCAGGTACCTCTCTTTGTGCTTTATCATGTCTTCCTTTCTTCATGTCATTCTACCAGTTTCTATGAGAGATGAAAGACAGACACTTCCAGAATTACTCTAGGTCCTGTAGAAAGAAGGAGCAGAGTGGAGTTTTTACATTGAGGTGTAATGATACTATGATTCTGTTTTAATTGTCAGAAAACTACATACTTTCTCCCCAGGCCAGGTCTGATCTGCCTGTAATGCTAAGTGTTAAGCAGTCTTTCTGTCCTGACCCATCACCTTTTCCATCTTATCTTCTGTGCCTGTCCTGTTGAGGAGGGGGAGTGAAAGAGCAGCTGGGTAGGGATCTGGCAGGTGGCCGCAGTGAGCCCACTTCTTCAGGGCTTTCTGTTTGTGACACATCCATGGTCTCAACAGGTACCATTTGCAAGCTTTTTGTCTAAGATTGTAAGTGACCATGCTATTTGCAGATTTAAAAATTGTCTGTATTAGTGCATTGCCTATTTTTTAACTTGTAGTGTATTTTTGCGCTTTTTTTCTGCTGATTAAGTTGTTTGTAGCTTTTAAACTGAGGATTGAAAAAGTTTTTTGCTGTGCTGGCATTCCTTATTCATAATTAGTCTAGAAAAAGAAGAAAATTGTAGTTATAGACTCAGGGTTCTAAGAAGCAATCTTAAAGAAAAAATGGAAAAAATAAGAAGTGAGCAGAATGTTTCAGAACTATTACCCTGCCATTAAAAAACAACAAATCACAGTAAGAAGTCTTTTTATTTTGTTTAAACTCCTTTTAGAAGAAGCTGTTTTGTTTGCTTTGGCTGAATCAAAAGATTGATAAAAGATGGTGTAAAGCCTTTCAATTAGATTGCTTTGGTTAAAACTCAGTCCCAGGTGGAAATGACTAATAACTGTTCCTATCTTGTGGTTGCTTAGTGATAATTGTGCAATAAATTAAGCTTCAGTCCAGCTCTTGTAGCTGCCTGGTGTGTTGCCATGGTTGGTAAAGTGTGCTTGTTAACAAATTTCAGAAAAGGCTGGGGCAGAGTAAACCTGGAAGCAGCATGGGTCACGTCAGGTATGGTTGCAGGGCTCTGGCCAGAGCAGGGTGAGGGAGCTGGCAATTTCTCCTGGTGTACTGCTCTCTGGAAAAAGTACTTTGTTGGTCAAGGTTGCCTGTTATCTAAATGCAATGGCTGTGCTGTGGAGTGGAATTGTTTGAGACGCTTGGGAAATGTTTCAAATTATTCAGTTCAACTTAGTAATGAACAGAATGAGGATAAATACTCCCAGAAAGGTTTCCATAGCTTTTTCTTTTCTTTTCTTTTTTTTTATTGTAACAATATCTGTTAATCAAAAGAGTTGTAAACCCTACAGCACATTTTAGCTTTGATTAATTTTACAATTACATTACAACTATATGTTTTCTGTTACATACTCAGTGTTGTGTTGATTCGGTATTTTTCTTTATAATTTCCTAGTATTCATGTGATGGGAAATATAATTGCAGCACATGTCACTGATATGGTTTTATTTGTGCTCTGTGTCATCCAGTGAGACAGACTCATTTATTCATTAGATGCATAAATTAGGTAGGAGCTACAGCTAATGCTGAAGTGTCTTTTTTTGTGTATTTTTTTTCACTGTTAGTTTTCTACAAATTTTTTTTTTTTTTGCAATCTTTGTTTTTCTTTCAGATTCTGAATGTTGAATATGAGTGGGCATATCAGGCTGTTTTTCAAGTAATTCTGGGGATGTTAGCCAGTCCTGAAAACTTCCCAAGCGGAGGTTTAATTTTGGGTTCCTAGTTTTGAACACTAACCCAAATTCAAAAGTTTTTGCAGAAGTTTCCTTTATTACTTCCACAAGAATATCCTCTAACATGCAGTGGATAAAACGCCCATTTTCTAAATAGAGATTTCTCATTGCCTGCCTTACTTTAAGTCCATTGATGCTCAGGTTTGATGCTGTTCTCAGCTGACCTTCCTTAATACATTACACAGTCTGGCTCTCCAGCTTAAACCCCGTAAATTAGTCTTTAAATTACTTCAGAGAGCCTGTTAAATACCATTCATTATGGTGGTTGCTTCTATGGTCTGCAGGTACAATTACTCTTCATCTAATCTAACTGCTTCTGCTCTGAGCAGCAGCAGCACCTAAAGCTGGCCCTTTAGCTGTGCAGAGCCCTCTATTGCAGCTGCCAAGGTGATGTGAGTGATGCATTCCTCATAGCACTTCGTTATGTTTTACTGGCTAATTAAAATGGAAATGCAGAAGTATCCAGCTGAACTTCCTTAGTAATAGCATTTGCAACTCTATATCCATTTCTTTCTCTCTCTCTCTCTCTCTCTCTTCCCTGTGTGTCATGTGTGTTCCAATTCTAAATGTGCTCTATGGTCCAAACTGGCATTAGTACAAGCATCTTAGAGTTGTGCTCTTCTATTTTTATTTAGTATTACTTGGTAACTGTAGGTATCACTTTGGGAAGAAATTGCACTCATTTAGTGAGCTGGGCATAGTGGGACATCACTGAGCCGTACTGCAGTATTATGGAATACGTAAAATTATTTAGCTTTAATTAACTAACAGTTTTCTACAAATAAAGAAGCTGTACTCTTGAAATGCATACTAACTTATCATCTGAGTATTACAAATGAGTATATTTCCCTCTGCCCATTCACTTTTGCTGCATGAGAAAAAAATAGGATAATGGCATGGTCAAAGCAAGTGTCTGTCTTGGTGGCTTGGTGTTTCTTTCGTGTGCCAAAGTGCTGCCTCAAAGGCTTCAGTGAGGGAGTGTTGCAATGACATATGAATTTCAAGGGCCTTCTTTCTGTTATTTGGAAGTAAACATCAGAACTTACCACTCAGCACAGTAACAGCAGTGTACAAGGTGGAGCCAGAAGTTGGTGGTGTTTGCTTTTATGGATTTTGAAGTTCGGTATTTTATTTTCCTATTTAGAGCTTACTGAACATCTATTGTCTTTTGTGAATTCAAGGAAGCTGAAGAGGGCTTCAAGTTCTTCTTTTGCCTTAAATATTTTAAGAGTAAAGATGTTTCTTAACATCTAATTGGTATAAATTATGAAATTGTGAGGTTTATATGAATATGATTATTGATTTCCTTTCCCACATCTTAAATCCATGTGACTCTTAGAGTTAAGAGCTGATTGCATAGATCCACATGAATTTGCCATGCTTTCCTACTAGGTGAGCATTATTAATGAGTTCCATCTTGCTGTGCTAGCACCACACTGATTAAATGAATTAGAAAAAATGAGAGCTACTTTTAGCAAGTCAGTCCTGCAACCTGTGCTTACTGTTAATTCCTCTAAATGTAGAAATTAATCTAGTTTGATCTCCTTACGTGAAAAATTGACATCCTATATGTTTATCTGTGGTCATTCTTTCATATTTTAAATGTGAAGTAAAGCTAATAGTTTTTTAAACAGTAGCATTGTTAACCAGAAAATTTCGGTTTTGTGGAAGAACATTGTTGAGAAGACTATCATAGCAAATATACATAAAAGTAGAAGAAAACTTGCAGTACTGAAGTACTTAAAATTTTGCAGTGTTTAGTATGGATCAGGAAAGACTAGTTGGCAGAAATAGCAAAGGAGTACAATATAGCAACAGACATTTTAGGTCATGAGAAGTTAAAACCTCATGCGTAAGTTTCTACTAAGTTTTACAAATCAAATGAAAAGACAGTAATGGCTGGGGTAGGGTGTGGTTGGACAGTACCTAGTGTAAGTTACAGTTTATCTTCTCTAAACAGGTTTTAACCTTTGATTATAATTTTTTTTTCTCCTTGCACAAAGGAGAAAAAGGGGTCTTTTAAGTTGTAGAGGTTGATTGTGTACAAATATATCTACCTAAGATATATTTGTCTAAAACAGTTTATTAACAGTCCATATGGAATATTGCATATTTGCTGTTGAGGAATGGATCTGGTCTAGACAATATGTAAATGGCATTGCTGATGTCTTATGTTACACTGGGTTTTGGTTGATTGATCTTATATAATATTCTGACTTATTTTGTTGGTTTTCTTTTATGTAGCGGTATTTTCTAGTTGGAAGTAATCCTGCAGAAACCAAATACCGTGTTTTGAAAATAGATCGCACTGAACCAAAGGATTTGGTTATAATTGATGATAAGGTAAGTGCCTCTGTATTTAGCTGCTGGGGTTTTTTCTCAGTTGTTTCAAATAATGCTGGTTACTTGTTGGTAGCACTGAAATTGAATGTAGAGCAGGCCTTTGGTTTATTGTATATTTCAGAGATTAAGCAAATTCTGCTATTCTCTGACATGAAATAACATTTAACTACCAAACAATAACTTCTGTGACTCTTTATTTTAAAGCATGTTTATACACAACAAGAGGTGAGGGAACTTCTTGGTCGCTTAGACCTGGGAAACAGAACAAAGATGGGACAGAAGGGTTCTTCTGGGTTATCTCGAGCTGTCTCTGCTTTTGGTATAGTAGGTAAGTGTTTTGGTAGATTTTATAAAGTCTTTTGTTTTTCTAGGAGGTGAATCTTATTGTGCCATGCTGCATATCTTTCAGTAACCCCTTGATTTTATTTATGTATAAAACTAAAGAGGATTTAGAAATTTGTCATGCTCAAAGATAACTAAGTTTCTGTGTATTTTTTGAAAACAGGTGGTCAGTACAGGGGTGAAAGTTGTGCTGTAACCAGTCTTTTCTTTGTCACTAAGGGACAGATCTACGAAATAGCCAGACTCTAGAAACTTGGGTGAAGATCCTGCCAAACTCAGCTGATCTTGGAATACAAATCATGTGAAACCTGGCTTCTGAATTCCAGAGCTCACAGAATGCTTTTTAAAAAGAAAATTAACATTCTTTATTAGGCTATATTTCTTTATCAGGCACTGTTCAGGAAGATGACTTTTCTTTTTGGTTAACTTTTTGCAGTGACATATTTAAAGATTTCTTTTTCATGTTTGAACAAGTATAACTGACTGGTATGTCAGCTGAATTCTAAAATGCTGCTCAGCTGTCCATAATCCTCAAGCATTGCTTCAAGGATTTAATAGCTTCTAACTTTATCTGAAAGTCAGTTCTTTCCTGCCTACTATCTAATACTGAAGTCAGTATATTGATGGCTCGTGTATCTAAAGTAAATGTTAATGTGTGCTGTGATAGCTCTCAAGAATACTTTGTGGTTTATTAGAGTCAATATACACCTGGACATCTAAAGCCAAAGCTGCAGAGAGGGTAGAGAATGCAATTACTTTAAAGGATGCTCCTGAATTTTGCATAACAATCAAAACATAATAAAATTCTATTCTAATCCAAAGTGGCAAATTAAGAAGACTTTCTTGTTCATTCTTTTTGCCTGTGAAGCATTTTATGCATCCAGCTTTTTAGAAATTCCTCAGATAGTGATTATGTCTCTTACTGATTTAAGAGTATTCATAATATGGATAAACCTAAAGGAGCTTCTAATAGCCTTGCAGCATTGGGGTTTTTTTTTGCACAAGCCATCAGTGATCACTGTCTAAATATGTGATAAATATTTGGTTGAAATCAATTACAATTTTGCATCCCATTTGTATGACTGTTTATATGTACTGTTCATAGGAGAAGAGTTTCTATTCTGTAGCTGCACAAATGCAGTGGTTAACAGATATGGTATATGTATTTCTAGACAACTCTAGAAGTAACAAACTATCAGATTATATACTTCCAAATTACATGATTCAGACCATATCTGTATAAACATGTAATTTGAGGGAATGAAATTGGTTGTTTATTTCTGCTTTCTGGCTCAGGTCAGAAGAACAGGGCTATTTTTTATAAAATTGTAAAGAATAGCTTTATTCTGTCTTCTAGTTATTTCATTAACCAGATTCTGTAAATTCAGTGTGGTCAGAATGGGGGTGCTGATAGGCTGGGCTCTGGTTTACTGTGTGGTGTTTAAAAGTAGAAATTGCTTTTAAAGGTTAAAGGGAGGGAATCAGGCCAAGGAGAAAGGCTCAGTTCCTTATCAGACTTTGGTATAATGTTTGGTGAAATTCAAAGGACAGAGGCTGTTCACATAAGTGATTTTAGTACCTGGAGGATACAGGAAGAACTGTGACTACTATTTAACAACTGAAATTCAATAGTCTGCTTCAAATGGAAGGTTTGTTTCGTATTGTCAGCAGGGCTTCCTGTCTTTGTGCAGGTGAGAGCATTTTTCCAAGGGGGGGCTAATAAGCTGGAAGAAAAGATTGCATTTCATTCAATCACGTTGCAGCCTCCAGCAGTGACAGGGAGGAAAATGTGTGCTCTCCTCATCCTTCTTGTTATGCAAAGCAAAATGAACTGAGTATAAATCCAAGTAAAACTATGAGTTGTGAGGGTCCATATGTATCAACATCATCATCACCTCCCTCCTCAAATTAATTTATTTGCTGATAGTGCAGTAGTGAGTGAGTTTCAAGCTCACAGTAACCTATCAGAGCAGCCACCTAAAATAGCTAATTAATGTAATTTATTACTTATTAAGGCATATTACTGCTGTACTCTACTGTATTAGTAACACATTTGAGTTCAGGGGTGGTTATAGATTTCTATTTTTCATTTGAATTTCTACATTTGTGTTGTATTTAAAGATTTGTTACACTTTTTCCTGATGATTATAATTGAGGTATTCAAAGAAGGCACTCCATGAAGAAGCAGGGCTATGCCCTGCAGAGAATAAGAGTGGAGGCTTCAGAAGCCGTAAATTTATGGGCAATAAAACCAGACACTGCCTATTCTGCCTTCTTAGCCTTCTGCATTTCAGCAGAGTCAAGTGTTGAAGGAAAAAAAGGAGTAAAACTGATACTCTGAATGGCTGATTTGGGGGAGATGCTGCTCTAGTCAAGGAATTCAGATCCCTGTTGTTAAGGAGAAAGAGCACAAAGGTGGTGTTTTACCCACAAGTCCTTTTGCTGTTCTGTGTCCTTCCCCCCCAGAGAATACATGAACCTGAAAAGAGAATTGGAGCCTGGGATTTTTCCTTACCCTGGAAAATTAACAATTTTGGTGTCTGAAGTAAATAGAGTATGCCTCACTCTGAACAATGAGAGTCGTATCAAAAACAAGTACAAGCATGTTAAGCAGACAGAAACATAGTCCAGATTTTCAGTGTCCTAACTCTGCTACCTAGTATTAAAAAAACCCACAGTGAGAGGGGAAATAAGTAAAAACTATGTATTTCATTGATTAATGGGAGTGAATTTTAAGACTATATATATATGCTTATAACATTAAGAACAAAAATTATTTGCAATCTTGAGACAGTTCTGATTCTGTTTTGCTAAATATGTTTTAACAGGTTTTGTCAGGTTTTTAGAAGGCTACTACATTGTGTTAATAACAAAAAGAAGAAAAATGGCAGATATTGGAGGTCATGCAATATATAAAATAGAGGATACAAATATGATCTACATTCCAAATGACTCTGTAAGAGTTAGTCATCCTGATGAGGCCAGGTAAATAATGCTGGTAATCAGTGTGTACTTTTTGAATATTTTCTAAACAATGTTGAACTGCAACTGGAAATTTCTGTCATGGTTTTTTTGTATTAGTATGTCATTTAATCCATTTTATTTTGTTGGATGGAAAATAGGCTACAAATTCTGTGGCCTCTGATCTGGAGAGTAAATACAACTGTCACAATCTTCTAGAGTTTATTGTCCACATCTATGTCACAGCTAAGTTCAGCAAATCTGCACCAAGAAGTGTCAAATACAAACATTGTTCCTGCAAAGGCAATTTAATGCTAATACTGATTTGTACAACTTGGGGCACTATTCTTTATTTAGTAGCTCTTGCATGATTTAATCTCACCTGAAGAGACCTTTTGTGCCCTTCAAAAAGTGCTGAATAGATTATTAAATGATTCTGTGCTGTCAGAATCTCGTGAATGTTGCAGTTGTAAAGGATGGTGAAAAGATTCACTGGTAAGTTTTACTGCTCCTTTCTTTTCAAGGACTTTTTTATGAAAAGAGAAATTTGAGCCTTTATGTTTTTATTAGTGTAGGGTAACTTTGCTTCTATGCTATCAATATGGTATCCATAAACTGCTTTTCAGTCTGTACTAAGTGTGAATAGTGAAAAAGTGATGGTTTATGATAAATTGATGTCAGGTAATGAATGAAGCCAGTAGTAAATATTAAAAAACATCCACTTTAATGTGGGATTGGTCACAGACCTCAGTCTCTCCTCTTAGTGTACAGTAGACCATGTTATCTAACCTATATATTTATGGTGTCAGCCATTTCATTATTCATAGAAAATGTAATGGTTTCTTCTGGGAATTTGCAAGGCTATGACAGATTTTACTAGATATTTCTTTTCTTGTTCATTTATTTATGGATAACTGAAAAGAAATATTTATTTATAGTATTTTTGAGAGTTTTCGTGTTCAAGTCCTGGAAAATTTGATGTGTATAAGTGGAAAATAGAACCACAATTTTACAACTGCCTAAAGAGAGTATGCATATGACTAGACATTAGTTCTTCTTTTTAGAAAAAATTATATTTGATTTATTTAATCCATATGCTGACATTCTAGTGTAATTATCTGTCAAAACAATTACAGTAAGATAGGAAGAGAATGTAAGGCAAGAATCAATATTATATGTAGTTTATTTTCTGTGATCTTCTGAATGAGTTATGCTCTGTGTGGTAAAATAATAATTTTTCCTACAACTTGAATTATTTTGCTAGGTATCTGAGAATCTTTCAAAATGTGGACCTTTCTAGCAACTTCTATTTTAGGTAGGTATTAGTTACTGTTCCTTTAAAAAAAATGTGCACTTATACTTGCTAGAAGATTATAGGTTTTGTTTTTGATACCCAAGACTTTTAGGTTGATATTCTGGAGAAATAAGACACACAATCATGCTGCTTGTCCATTTTCATCTGTGTGTTTTGAACCTGCTTTCTCCTTTAATCAGTTGGCTAGGAATTTAGTCTCCATTAAGTTGAAAAACATAGAACTATTAATGGCATGGAAAAAAATAAATACTGAAGCCACTTCTTCCACAGACTGTTCAGCCCTTCCAGATTATGCAGAAGTTCTCTCTTTGGAAAAGTATTTTGTTTCAGGGGGGTTTCTTGTCTTGTTATTTATTCTTTATTGTTCTCATTTTCCATAAATAAAGCTTTGCCTTGATTCAGGGACAAAGGTAGTGAAATAGGTCCTCATTTACAATACACCCTGTGTATGTCTTTCATAGGGCTTTCTAGGCATTGCAGTTCTTTTGTTTATTGTTTCATGAATGTCATACTTAAGACAAGTTTCTGTGTCTCAGCTACTATTAAGTGAGATTTTTGGGACAGCACAAAAATGGGAGCAGTGTGGTGATAAACCTGACTGCAGCAGTTAGAAGACTTGAAGACTTTAAAAAATGAGTAAACAAAAAAATCCCTCTTGCAATTACCAAAAGGTGTGTCAGTCTAGGAGATGCTTCCTCTTGCAAAATGAAGGCTTTTTCTCACAGCTGGATCTGTAAGGATAAAACCTTCTCAAGTTTTATGTGTGTTTCATGCTTTGGCATGTGAAAGATTTTTTGCAGTATAAAACCTGAGTTTTTCTTCCCTGCATTGTTTTCCAGCCCTGATATTATACAACTTTCCCCCACTACCTCCTTTGCTTGGAGATGACAAATCTGTGCAGTTTCCAAGGTTGTACATAGAAGGGGAAGATTCTTAGGTGACTCTAATAAGCACATTCATCATAAAATGAATCATAGAATGACTTGGGCTGGAAGGGACCTTACAGTTCCTGACATCCAGTTCCAACCCTACTGCACACTCACTGTAGAATTTCCTCCTAAATCTCTCCAGTTTTAGTTTAAAACCATCCCCCCCTTGTCTAATCACCCATCTAATCTGCCCATGTAAATAGTTGCTGTTCCTCCTTTTTTGTAACCCCCTTAAAGTACTGGAAGGCCATAGGGAGGTTTTCCCAAAGATTGCTTGTCTCCAAGCTGAAACTGTAGAATTAAGATAAACTAAATGTTTAAAACTTCTTATACAGAAAAAAAATGGGTGAATGACTTATACAAAAGTATGTTTTTGTCACAAATCCTGTGTGGCATAAATGAAAACTTTCCTACTGGCAGATAATTTACTGTTTATGTTTTATTTTTCATTAGAAGAATTGTTTTCATAAAATGTATTTGTACTCTGTGTTTTAACTGCATATTTAGCCTGATTTTCACTTTCAAAAGGAGAAGCATAGGATGATACTAATATTCTTTCTTATTGTTTAGAATCTTTTCAATTTATCAGCTTCATTTAAATTGTTTTTGGCTGAAAACATAGCACATTTTTCTGCATGATTTTTATATAAATCCTGAAGAAAATCAGAAATCAATTATAAGATAATATTTGGTCTAAGAGGAGAGTGGGGAAACAGCCTGAACATGTTTAAAGGTTCTATAATATGCAAACAGAGTATGCTACAGACTCTTTTTTTCCCTAACAGATGGGTCAGGACATTATTATGGAAATATGTGGATGCATGGGTTACACTTTATTATCATTAGTGATAAATCTAAATGTCTAATGTTTGAATATTTTTTTAGATCTTTAATGAATATCTATCAGTATGAATATCTATCAGTAATCACTGATGCTGTCTTACACTAAAATGGAAATATATGAGATTTTGGGATTTAAGTGTAGCATACATTTGGGTTCTCCTTTGGAAGAAGCCTAGTAGCTTAAAAAATTTAGCAATTAGTATAGAGTTTTAGTAAAAGAGACATGAGGTGGAAAATTTGCAACAATTAGGGAACTAACAAAAAAAGCCCCTTTTCTTTATTTGGTAGACACTGCCTGAATATGCATCTGTGCTGCAATGATATATCTGGGGACAGATAACATTTTTGTGGAACAGTTTTTTAGCTGTTTTGAGTTCAGATAGCAGTTAGAAAGTAGCAGCACTCAAATCTAAGAAAAATGAGGTTGTCAATGCATGTAGATGTTTCTGATGGAATAGCTTTTTTAGAACTTGTGGAATGCTTCTTGGGACATGGTGAATTAAGTTTCTTGATATGCTTTGTTAAAAGGTATGTTTAGTTTTCAGTTAAAAGAGGAATATAAACACATTTTCAGTCTTTGTAACCTGTAAACAGTTTCTATGTTTGTAAAGCTTCTTTTGGAAATCATTTGTATCATTTGCCATTATAGAATTAGAATCTGTATATCTTGTTCAGAAGTCTTTTCTATAAAACAGTACTGTGTTAAATATAAGTAGAGATGGAAAGTAAGGGCTTTCAGAAAATTCTTCTGCATCTACAATAATTATTAATAAATGTTAACTGTCTATCAGTTACAGCTATGATCTATCTCACTCCCTTCAGTATAATCTTACTGTCCTGAGAATGCCACTTGAGACATTAAAAACTGAAACAACCCAAACCCGACAAGAGAGTTTTGATATATTTGAAGATGAAGGACTTTCAACACAGGGGGGAAGGGGTAAGCAATCACATCTAATTAAACCAATGATTTTGGTCCTGAGTGCATTTAAAATATGTTCCACTTAGGTTTACTTTTGAGAAACATTCATGTCTTCTGCTCTTGGTCAGTAGTGTCCTAACAATTGTGAGTTAATAAAAGATTCTTTGAAGTGCCAAATACACTTCATTTTGAACAACGCGATTTCTAGAAGTGTGTAGTCATTGTTTTAAGTTACGCTGCAACTGGGGAAGATGACTGGGCATGCTGACAATTTTCAGCAATTGATTACTCAACTGACTTCTGAGTCTCCCAACAGGAATGAGTTATAAGGAGAGTGGGAAGCAATAAGTGATTAAGTATTAATACCTTTTTTTTGTTTTATATTGGAGAATACTGACAACAGAGGAACTGTATGAGGTTAACATCATCTTACTGTAGTAATAACCCCTGTCAAGAAATGTAAGAAAAATTACTTATTTTGGTTGGAAAATTCAGCCTTCGGTTTGGATCTAACATATTCATAAGAGTATAAAGATGAGCAGCCAGAGAGAAAAACTATCTTCTCTCCCTTTTTCTTTGTGCACACAAACACACAGAGAAAGTTTTTCCTGAAATTCTTAATATTAGATTTTATTCTGTTAAATGAAACCCCCATGCCCCCAAGCAAAAGATATTAATAACATGGTCACATATCTCAAGATATCAGCAACTGGTTATCAAATAATACACTATCAGAAAGGACCATAAGGAATGAAGAGAGTAATAATTTCTCTTCTGCAAAGACTCTAATCTGG
This sequence comes from Cyanistes caeruleus, assembly GCF_971803275.1. Classification (NCBI taxonomy): domain Eukaryota; kingdom Metazoa; phylum Chordata; class Aves; order Passeriformes; family Paridae; genus Cyanistes; species Cyanistes caeruleus. Next base: position 45,366,135 of record NC_141702.1, read on the forward strand.
AGGATCCATCAGGAATCCTTACAAGGGCACCATCTCTTCTATGTCTTTGTAAAAACAGTAGGAAATGAAGATGCCCTAACCTTGACCCCATCAGCACTATGTGCTAGTCACCTATCTATTCACTGAATATGTGTAACAAATAGCCACCTGTCATTTAAGAATTAATTCTCACCTAAGTAGTGGTGCTAGTAGTAAGAAAGAGGGAAAATTGCTGGCTAAGTGCTTGTGACCAGCTTCTGCTGACTGTCTAAATTCCTTCAGGAAAGTATTTTAGTTTACATCAGTTTTCCCTGGGCTTAAGTTGGGTCTAGGTTGCAATAGTTTGTTCAACAGCTGCATTTTCACCTGTAGCCTGTAAGAACTCCTTTTTCCTCCAGTGGAACGTTTGACTGCTGTAGTTGTCTGCTATAATTGACATTCATACTGTTGCAGTAGAATTTGTCATGTCAGAATCTTCATTTGAAAAAAGTGTGAAAAAATATAGGAAATTGAATTCTTGTCCTCTTTCTTCTAAGTTTCAGATTCATTCAATTCCCACTATCACCTTTCAATGACAGTTGTCATCTTGGTCCTGATATTTGAAACAGAAAAAGACTGATTTCAGATAGATCAGAAACAGATCTTTATTCTTCAGGTCTACAATAGCTGTGCTTCTTAGTGCAAATTAGGAAAACTGTTTTGAATTGTGTGAAAAAGGACTGGTGTACATGATCTTCCAGAACCTAAGTAATTAGAGGTGACCAGAATCGAGAAGCTTATGAAGTCCTCCTGTAAGAGCATTTTTGCCTTAGCTGGAATTCACTACTTTATTTCCCTGGTTATCAAATCCCTCAATGCTACTATGTACAGTTCTCTTTTACATGGATAACTTCTACATGAACGCACTCAATAACAACAGTGACTGGCAACTATAAAAAAACTGCAAATCCTCATAAACACTGGACTTCAGCATGTGCCGAAATTATCTGTGTTCGGCAAAGGATTCAAGGATGCGAGTAAATTACTTGAGTTGCAGTCAAGGGAAAAGTCAAAACAAAGATCCAATGTCTTGGATTTTAAAGCAGGTGAGCTTCTTTCATAATTGGTAATGTGTTTTCATTTTAACAACCTCCTAGGTGTATTTGGGATTTGCAGTAAGCCTTATGAAAAGTACGTGTGGAATGCCAAGCTTCTGGAAGCAGTAAGAACTGCTGTTCATCGTGACTGGCTGCTATATATTATTCATGGATTCTGTGGACAATCAAGTATCCTTCTAATGTTGTAAAGAACTTTGGTTTATCAATTTTGAAAAAAACACAGTTTGAACATTGAATTGTTTCTTTGTCATTTTAAATACCATTCAGTTTTATACTTATTGTTTGGCTTTTATTTTCATTACTTTCTAAGTAAGAAATATTGTAAGAGGGCCCTAACACAGGTAGACTTGATTTTCAGTGAGGCTCTGTTTATTAGAATGGGGTTTAGTAGTAAAGAACTTGAGAGGATTTTTAGGATCAGCTGTATTTTTTCACAGATATTTGAAAAAAGGGAGAAAAGCTAAGCAGAACTGAATTGCTGACTGATATGTTTTCAGCTGTGTTTAAACCATGACATTGCCATAGAAATTCCCCTCTCTAAAATATTTTTCAGTAACTGAGATTTGCAGAAATTATTGTATTTACTGTCTTTCTGTTGAAGGCAATGACAGAACTTCAGCCCTGTTGTGTGAAGAGCACTAGGACATGTGAAAGCCCCTTTTTTGACTATATACTATTTTAAATGATTAAACAGGTCTATTTACATTATAGCAGGAGAAGCAAATGGCCAAACACATACCACAATCCAAAGAAATGTCATATGTTAAGAATTTAGTGTATTATTCACCAATATTATCGTGTTAGCTTTAGATTTCTGGGGAAGCAAATACAATTAAAAAGTTAACATTAGTGGTGCCTGAAAAATTTAATTTTGCTTTTTTATGATTGTAAGACTGTTAGTCATTGGCTTAGTCCCCAGATAAAAAACTAGATTTGTTTTTATATACCACTATTTCATTTGTGGTCTTCCTTAATCAAAGCTGGATCTGACCACCAGCATTATGTCTGCGGCTGCTTAGTGTGTGAGCAAATGTCTTCTTAACTCGTTCTTGTGCCTCACACTGAGGAAGCAGCAATAGTCACACTAGGCTCTGTTTCTGCTTGTTTTTAGTAAAATGGAAAAAGACTATAAAAAAGCCACCACTGCATCCATAGCCTGTTTGTCTCTGGCTTTCAGTTGTTACTTAAGTGGTTGCAAATTTGTCTATTTTTCCAAACAAATAATTAGAGGGTGACTAATATACTTCATCTGAAAATGGAGCTCTGAAGTTTTAATCCCAGCATTCAAAAAAGCAATATTTGCGGTGCTAGGCGTATCTTTTGGATCTATTTCACCTTCATTGTAATTTCATGAAAGAGAAATGATGCTTGTCTTCTGTAGATTCTGAAAAGTGGGTGATGTATTGCAGTGTAGATTCACTTTTCAAAGTTCTTAAAACAGATAGTTGGAAAGGGCAATATTCTCTTCCAGAGACAAAATAGGTTTGGAAGTGATACTCATCACTGTTAAGGTGATTTTAGTAAATCAGATATATCGATTTCATACAGTTTTGTTAGAACTTATTTTTGCATGCATAAAGTAAGTGAACAAAAAGTTACATGTGACATGTAAACCTTAACTTCTCTTTCAAGAATTGTTAATATATGGCCGCCCTATATATGTCACTCTGATAGCCAGAAGATCAAGCAAATTTGCTGGAACACGTTTTCTAAAACGAGGAGCAAACTGTGAGGTAAATCAAATATGATTTTAGGGGTTGTTTCCTCCTGCTCCTCTCCAGTATGAAAGCTTGAACTTGACTGACTGAAGAGCTGAAATGGTTTAGAGGATTGTTAAGGCTTTGACTATAAATTATGCTATTGGATGATGTTATAGTGGGTATCATTATATTTTTCATTGGCATAATAAAGTTGTTCCTAAAATAATAAATTTAATATTTCTATATAGGCATTTGTTTCAGATTTTTACACTTAGAGATAATGTTATTTCCCAAACTGAGGGAAAAAATAAAAATATGGTAATATACATTATATATTATTATATATTAATATTATATATTATATATATATAATATAATATACATTAGGGAAAAATGGGAATTTAAGCTTCAGTGTTGTTCTTGCTACTGTGATTCAGTGTCTCACAGTTTAATTGTGCTCTGTTTTTAATGATCTGCATGCAGCTTTGAATGTTGTGTCTACATCATATATGTATTTCTGTTTGGTTTAGGGAGATGTTGCTAATGAAGTGGAAACTGAACAAATACTTTATGATGCTTCAGTTATGTCATTTTCTGCGGGGAGTTATTCTTCCTATGTTCAGGTTCGAGGGTCTGTCCCTCTGTACTGGTCTCAAGATATTTCAACTATGATGCCTAAGCCACCCATAACACGTGTGTACAAATTATTCTTTGTGATAGATTATGGCTAATGCTTTGGCCTAAAGGAACATCTGAGAGAATAAGTGAAAACTGAATTTGCAGAAATGAACAAATTGTCTGTTCACTTGTGCTTTGTGAAGCCATAATTTGAAGTAAAAAATCAAGAAAAAAATCTCCGTCTTAGACTTCACATTCAGAAATTAAACAGGAAAAGTTTCTGTTTGAAGATGTGAGCTTTCTTTATATTACTTTGTGTGCAAAGTTAGCTATATTTATCTTAGTATTGTGGATAAAATATTAAACCTGTTGAAAATGGTGGAAAATGTCTGGGCTGAGATTAATGGGGCCAGAATAATTGGTCTCTATAAGCATTTCATGAAAATTTAAGAAGTTTCCTGCAATTCGGCAAAGGGAATACTTTTTAACAGCTTTTGCATGAAAAGAGGAAAAAGTATTTGATTGTGTCATTACTACCAGAGAATTAATGCATCTTTTGTGAAGAGTACTATTAAGGGAAAATTGTAACTATCATCTCCAATTCATCTTTGTTTCAGTGGACCAAGCAGATCCTTATGCACACGTTGCTGCTCTTCACTTTGATCAAATGCTTCAGAGATTTGGCTCTCCCATTATTATCTTGAATCTTGTGAAGGTACAACATTTTGAATATGTTCTGTGTTCGATTTTTAATATTATGCTTCTTTCTGTAAAGTCACTGTGTAGTTTTGGTTATGTTCTAAAACTAATATTAGCTTACAAGTGGAATATTTTCTTCATAAATCTCATCCTACAGGACATAGTACATAAATCTGCTCTCACTATAGCCCTTCAAAAACAAAATTTCCCATATTTAGAGATTTCTTACAGAAACCTGCCACTGTTCTCTTCAAATTTTTTCTACCCATTAGATCTAGGTCCATATAAATTTAACACTAAATTTAATTTAGCACTAAAATCTACTGAAATAGTATGTTTCCATTCAAAGCAAGGTTAGAACTAGATGACCTTAAAGTCTCTTCTAATCCAAACCATTCTGGAGTTCTGTGAAAACATATGTTATATTTAGGCAATGGAAACACAATTCTATTTTTCAAAAATTATTGCAAGACTGGAAGATGGGAGCTGTTTTTTCCCATCTCTTGCCAGAAATGGAGAGGAATTTCTCCTTGTTCTCCTATTCCACAACTGAATGTGTGGAACACATTTCTGCCTGTGTTTTTGCTTCTCTTTTATGGTTCTTCATTTCATCTACATTGCCACTTTTATTTCTCTGTGTTCTTCTTTACACTTACAGCATTCCATTTTTCAGCCAGTGATTATGCACAGTTGAAACAGGTGACTTTTTACTACTAATACAAAATACTAATACTAATACAAAAACCTAGAATGTTCAGATTTTTCTATCTTTTGTGTTCTTAACTTAATTGTACTGTTTATGAAGAACTGCCTGCTGCTGTTACAGCTTCCACTTTTGATTTCCATTATATATGCATACATGTATGTGTGTATGGGTTATATACGTTTAAATAAATACATTAACGTAAATTGTTATGTTAAATTCCTTTTCTTTTTGCTAAAGGAACGTGAAAAAAGAAAGCATGAAAGGATTCTCAGTGAAGAACTTGTTGCTGCTGTGACATATCTCAACCAGTTCTTACCCCCAGAGCATGCAATTATATATATACCCTGGGATATGGCCAAATACACTAAAAGGTAGAAAAAGTCTTTTCTGTACTCGTGTTTGTAGCTGCAATACACATATGGAAACAAATGTTACTGAACAAAACAGCAACTTGCAAACAAAACAAGGGAATGTGGTTCAGCGTAATCATACATCCATTTCTGCCTTATTCATATTTTTGAATCACAGAAAGTTTGATAGAGAAAAACCAGCGTGATGTAAAACTCAAGTTTTATGGGGTTTTTTTATGTCTTTTGCTTCTAGTTTATGTAATATTTTTTATCAAAAAGAAGCAAAATTGCTCAGATTTGCTCAGGTTGCTCAACAGTCAGTCTCTCTCTCCTGTAAAAATCTGTAAAATCTAAGAAAACTATAGACATAATTACTGCTGGATGCATAAAGCTGTGATATGGGCCTGTTTTAAAATAATTTTTGTTATGGAAAAGCTTTTCATATTTTTTTTTCAAATTTTTTGTATTAATATATCTTGACTGTCTCTTTTTTTTTTTTTTTTTCCCTCCTCAGCAAACTTTGCAATGTCCTTGACAGGCTGAATGTGATTGCAGAAAGTGTAGTAAAGAAGACTGGATTTTTTGTAAATCGACCTGATTCCTACTGCAGTATCTTGCGTCCAGATGAAAAGTACACCTATAATTTTTTTGATGCATAATGAATAGCACCTATTCCTTAGGAAGCTGTTTGGAATTTCTATGTTTAAGAGTTAATTTCTTATTTTAAGACTTACTAATTTGGAAATTGCTAGGTGGCTTCTTTTGAGACATACTAATAGAATAATTGTCATCTAAATCTTACTGAGTCTGTGGTTAACTAGCGGATTGCACAGTTTCATAAATACAAAATGTGTAACTTCTTTTAAAAATAGAAACTGTATTTGCTGCAGATGAAGTCCCTCAATACCTGGAAATCTAGAAGTAATTATTTATCGCTGAGCAATACATAATAGAATCTGTTATTTTATGAAATAATTTGAAAGTCATTCTGTTTTGTTTCTTTTTCAGGTGGAATGAACTGGGAGGTTGTGTTGTTTCCACTGGTCGCTTGCAGGTACTAAAATATACTTTTTTAGTTGTGTAGGTCAGCACTCCCAAAGAACAATGAATCATTTCACTTAAATATCTGTGTGGTGACTCACAGACTGCTCTTAAATTAATATTTATAGTACACATTATTATGGCTGTGCTTCCTAGAAATACAATTGGGAATGAGTGCCTTATATTCTTGCATGGTACCCCAAAACCTTATAGTGTTGGAATTGTATCTTTGCTGGACTTAGTCTGAGAAATGCTTGTATTTTAAATTAGTTTCTATAACTGTTTGGTCTGTAATGTTACCGGTGCAGTGAAAGTTGAACCAGCAGCATTTTGGCAAACTGGGTCATAAAATGTTACACAGAAGAAGTGAGGAATAAGTACATACTTAACCCTGGTAACATCTTCATGCACATGAACATGGGTAAGTGACATTTTCACCAGTGCTGAATATTCTGTACATTGTTACAGTTGCCAGCACTAAAAGAAAATAACACTAGAAACATGTCTTCCTTTAAGGTTGGAAAAGTACTGGCTAAACTGCAAACCATACAGTATCAAATTAATACCTGAACGTTAATTGCTATATACCCTGAACACAGGGCATGTTCTTAAGAAGCATTAGTTACTTTGACTTGCCATCCATAATTTTGTATTTCTTGTAAGTTAGAGAGCATGTAAACATTCCTGTACTAGTGATCACTGGGATGTGTTTGTTGAGGGTAAACAGCAGAGCAGATAGAATTTGATCTCTTAAAAAAAAAAAATTAACTCTAGTTAGATATTTTATGTTAGTCTTACATAGTAGGAAAGTGGTTATTTTATCTTTAATAATTTGAGAGTCACCAGTGACATACATGTAAGCATTCAGATCACAGTTCATCTCTGACTAGACATCTTGTGAGTCACATCCAAATTGTGACTTCTTCAGGGCTGTTTGTGAGTTGAAGGAACATCCAGTTGGTGTGATGATAAAAACAAGAATATTTTGAAAACAGGTATGACAGCACTCTGATATAGCTTGCTAGAGATTAATTGCTTTAGAATTTTTCTTAGAAATGTCTTTCCTCAAATTTCTGTTAAGACATAATTTGAGATTTGAAAATAGTTAGTAGTAAAAAAAGTAATAATCATGAGTGTAGCAATTTGTTGATTAATATAAATCTTTTATTTGGATTGCTTTACCAGACTGGAGTCCTCCGAACCAACTGTGTGGACTGTTTAGATCGCACTAACACAGCCCAGTTTATGGTGGGGAAATGTGCTTTGGCCTACCAGTTGTATTCATTGGGATTGATTGATAAACCAAACTTACAATTTGATACAGATGCTGTAAGGTAAGATGGATTAATAGAGTGTGTCATGGTTTTAATTTTTATTTTGAGTCAAGAGATTATGGAGAATTATGTCCACGTAGAAGAAGCATACAGTTATATCTGCTGGAGTGATTTAATGTTTATTCATGCAAGTTTAAAACATATTTCATACTTTTAATCTTGAGAAAACCCTGTCATGCTAAAAGTTCAATTTTCTGGAAATGTTAATCAGACTTATGATATAACTGCTTGATTTCATTCTTTTTATATGCCTAAACCTAAGGAGATACGTTTTCCTTTGAAGTAAATTTAAGAAAACTTCTGCCTCGGTCTTTTACACTTGTTTCAATTGCTTGAGGCAGAATGTTGACTGAGAGTGAAAACTGAAATAAATACATACTTTCATGGACAATACCAAACTTGTAACTGTATAGAAGTACATCCTACCTTGCTATTTCCTACTTTTTCTTTTGAAAGATTTCATGGCTTTTGATTTATTGAAGAAAAGTTTTTCAGCAAAATTGTTCTTTCAGATCAAGTGTCAATGCTACTTACACAAAGCATCCTCAAACCCTTTATGAAAACCCAGCTTTTGTATTGAAATGCTTTGGGGGTCAGGGTGAACTAAGCTGGTTAACTTGTACACATGGTTCAGAAATTAACGTAGGAGCCTTTGAGGTGCTGTGTTTTTATCCCATTAAGCTGTTTATGTGGCTTCATTGCTGATTTTGACTAGTGGTTTGATAGCTTTAGATGGAGACCTAACTTGTATTCAGTAACCACAAGTAGTCAGGCTTCAGTCCTCTTTGATTGAGATACACCTTGAGCTCCCTCCTCTTTTTTTTCCATGAGTTTCCAGCAGTGCCTGGAGCTGGTATGTGCTGCAGAAATCACCTCACCTGCAGCATGTTGATTCACCGTGCACATGGTGGCTCTTGGCCTCTGCCTGGTGGCCAGGGAGAGCACCCACTGGTGGCTTGCTGGGTGTGCTAGCAGTGCCTGTCATCCACCGTGCCCCAGCTGCTGGGAGCTGTGCTCTGAGTTTACTTCAGAATAAATAATTCCTGCTGTCAGTACCAGTTGCTGTGCAGCCTCCTGGGGCTACTGGTCAAAAACAAACCAACCCACCAAACCCAAAGAAACAAATGAGATTCTCATACATGGTATCATGGTCTCTGAACAATTTGTGAGGAGGCAAGTGGGTTTGGGATTATTTCTTTGAGGGTTTTTCTGTCTGTTGTTTTGGGGTTTTTCTTTTGTTTTTTTAAAATTACTTAGCAGATGTTTACTTCCAATTGATCTTATTGCACTTGACCTTGGACAGAAGATTTGCTGGACAGCTATTTAGTTTTTACAGAAATTGATTTGCTGCTCCAATAAACATCCTTCATCCAGATCCTTTCACCTAGAACTTCAGTCAGATGGTTGCTAGATTACACATGCAATATTGTCCCTTTTTTTGGATACTTTATTAGGGCAACACTTTTTTTGTCTTGTTTTGGTGCTTTTTTAAATTTTATTTTATTTTGTTTTTTGTTTCTGTCTTCCTTTTCACTCTTCAAGGACTTCTTTCTTCTGCAGGTATTACATGTAGATGCCTGAGTTACATTGTCTTCATATACTGATATAAAACATATTCCCACAGATTTAGTGATGGGGTTTGCTTTTTAGTTTTGGTGAGGGGTTGGAGCTTGTTTTGTTCTGGTTTGGGATTTTTTGCCTCTTAACTAAACTTCCAGTCTTTTTTAGCTAAATTTCATCTTTGTCATTGTCTTGCTCAAGCAAGGCCATAGTCTCCATTTTTGAGAAACACTTTTCAGTCGCTTATTTTTTAGACTGACTGTCATTCCTTAGGATAGCCTCTTTTTCTGAGACTGTTGTCTCATTTTTGTCATTGCTAGGAAACTTGCTTAATTTTTGCTATTTGGACTAATCCCAGTCTGCATAGTGTCAACTTCTTGATGCCAGAGGCCCATTTTTTTTTTTTTATTTCTAGCTTCTTAGCTCTCCTCATTCAAGTCAATTCTTAGCCAATTCTTTTTGGTTTCTGCTTACATCAAGATTTTCCAGCTCCAGAAAATGTTACCTGACTGCCATATACTTTTCTTACAAGTCATGTTTATTCATTTTTTACCTTTGAGCCATCATTATTGTAACTATGGAGATTTTTGGAAGGTTATTCTAACTTCATTCCTGGTGTACTTAACAGAAAATGTATACTTGAGATATTGATGTGTTCTGGCCCTTTTTAGTGTATTAAACATGCCTTGGTTATTAGAGATGTATTATTTATTTTCTCCCCATTAAGTAGTAGGACATGTTAATCCATTTCCCGAATCTACAGAATTGCATACTCTGTGTGAACCTCTTTTGTATTAAAAAGTAATGAAAATCTCAAAGTCTAAACCTTCTTAGTAATTATTATATCTGAATAAAATTTCCACATATTTATCTGAATAAAGGAGAAGAAATTGTATTTCATTTGCAGAAAGGCTTTATTATATTTTCTCTTTAAAAATGCTATTCAGAAGTTTGATTGATGACACATTTTGCTTTTCCTTCAGATTATTTGAAGAATTATATGAAGATCATGGAGACACGCTTTCTCTGCAGTATGGAGGCTCTCAGCTTGTCCACAGAGTGAAAACATACAGAAAGATTGCTCCATGGACTCAGCATTCCAAAGATATTATGCAAACACTCTCAAGATACTATAGTAATGCTTTCTCAGGTAAAATAAAGTGTTTACAAAACATCTTACTCATGATGTTTCAGTAATCTACACTATTACCTTATGACAAAGCTCCTCTATACTATAATTTCCAAATAATTCGGTAACATCTCACATAGTGTTCTGATTTGATATCTTTATTTATCTGATGTTATAGCATGCAGCCCTTGATTTAGGAAACGCGCATATGTAGCACCACATCTGACAAATGTCAGTGACATTTGTAGATCAGTAGTGAAGCAGGTAGGTGTTAGAGAGTTTTAAAATGTTGGACAGAATGTCTTCACCAAATATAAGGAAACTGGTAAATCTAAACATGGGTACAAGGCTTCATGTAGAATATTTCTTGTGATGTTTCTGAGAGCTCAAAAGAAAGTAAGCTGTAATGCATGTAATTGTTTTATGTAAATAGGAGCTACAAACTGTTAAATCTTTGGTAGAAAAGACAAAATTAAATTCAAAAACTAAGTAAATAAACTATTTTTTTCAGTTAAATAAGCTGTAAAATATTAACTTTCTCCTTTCATATCACTCATTAGTTGAACACTGAGTGTTCTACTTTCTTCTGGGCAACATTGCTAAGGGAAAGCTTTGAAAAATGCTGAGCCTTATCTTAGGCAAAATAACAAAAAAAAGTGTGGTGTGTTTAGAAGTCTTGCCAAAGATCTAAAAGAATGATCAAAGGACAGTCTCAGACATGTCAGAAGGGCAAACACTGAGTGCTACTGTGTTATAAATATTGTGTCAGTCCTCTACTACTCTTTTTCATAAAAGTTGCATAGCCAGAGTGGAAGTACTTTTTTTCCCTTTGTCCTAGTAGACTGCAATTATTTAGAGACTGTGAACTTTAAAACAGAATTGGACAATGGCTAGAAATACTTCAATAATCTCTGGTTTCTTTGGTGGAAATTATGTGTATATAACACTATTGAGAGCACACCATTTAGAGTAACTTTTCTGAATGTAACTTTTCTGAATTTGTGTATCATATTTGTCCAAACTAAATGGAAATTGGAGAACTTGTTTATTTCAGTGATGTGTTCTCTTATTTTTATGATTGGCAATAAAGTCTGGCTTCATCAATTCTTATGAGCTGAAGGTAGCACACTTGCAGTGTCACCTGTACTGCGACATAGAAGAAGGAACAAATCCCTCAGCTGTTCACTTTTGTGCCAGCCACTGAAATGGTTAGGTGGACGCCTGAGCAAAGTTCTAGGTCCACATTTGGGGTTGTAGTCTGCTTGCAAGGATAGTCATGATCTGCATGTCTTCTAGTAATAAAAGAATTTGTTCTAAAAAAGATGTTAAAAAAAGAAGAAAAAATTTAGAAATGAAGTCCATCTTGTCACCTCAATGAACTTGTAGGAAAGTACACAAAAAAGACATTTGTCTTTACTGAAGTCAGTACTGTGTTTGAATGAAATTTTCTTAAAGGTGCTGCACACTTTCTCCAATTTACTTATGATTTTGGTATTTGATCCCATTCAAGGCATATATTTTTGTAGCAGTATGCATTCCTTGTGTTTGAAGATGACATTGCTGAAATGTAGCATTCAATGTCATATTTACTTTGTTGCATTTTTAGTATAGAGTTTTAAAATATTTGTTTCAATGAAATTTAAAGATTCACTGTCCAACACTGCCTGTTCATATGGCAACAGCTAGTTTGCTAATGTGGTACATTGAGAAAGACCATTTTATTCTTTAAGTTTGCTAAGAAAGTAGAGAAAAAGGAAACAGTTTTAGAACAAGATGCTGATTTGCTGTACTGCATTTATTATTGTTGCTATCCCTCATATCCCTTTAAAATGCAAATAAAAAGCTGAGGGCTAGCTATTCATGAATTAGCATTTTTTTGTGTTTCTGATCCAAGAAACGTTTTTTTTAATGCTTGTATATTTTATGTACCTAAATTAAACAGACTCAGAAAAATTTAGTGATTCGCTTGGAGTCATACAGTATATAAGAGCAGGCTTAAAAGAGGCCTGCTGTCACATCCTCCTAAATAAATCTCTTAGGCACACATGTACTGCTTGTCTATCATTCAAAATACATGAATCTAAAAATAATCTACTCTTACAAGAAAATATTTTCATCTGTTGACCTCAATGCTCTTAGGATAATTACTACTAATTAAGTTGTACAGATGAGAAAACGACACATATTGAATAATAATTTGGTGGAGCTAAGAATATGACAAGCTGAATTGATGATTTAAGCTAACAGGGGACAAGTCCAAATTACTAAGAGGTGTTTGTGAAATGTCATCATTTTACTATGTATTGAAAAGAAAGTCCCAAGGAATTCATAATTTGTATGTTTTGTTGGAAACTTGTATTTTATGGATATTGTTTAATTTCATTGAGTCGTTATTCAGCATAGTAGGTCTGCTGTAAATGAAGTTCCATGGTGCTGCTTGAAGCCCAGAGGGCCCTGCAGCAGTTACAGGACACAGACACTCTCTCTGAAAAGCAAAGAGAAGCAATGTCTGAATGGGCTTGAACTGTGCAGTGCTCCTGGTGTTAAGTGTGCCTCTTGTCCAACAGATGCGGACAGGCAAGATTCTATCAATCTCTTTCTGGGAGTGTTCAAGCCTGCAGAAGGAAAGCCACATCTCTGGGAGCTTCCCACTGATTTTTATTTGCATCACAAGAACACCCTCAGTCTGTCACAGGCAAGGCAAAGGTATTTTGCTGTTCTCTTTATTGTTTTGTTTGGTATTGCTCTAATAACCTCTAAAAAATTCACGTTGCTAATCAGATAATTAGGTCAGCCTGTCAAAAACTTGCTTACTTTTTTATGTTTATACAAAAGCTTAAAAAAACCACCTCCAAGAGATTACCAAAAAATGCTGAGTGTTGATATTTCAAAGAATTTGCTTTAGTATGTTATTTTCCTGTGGTACTTAAAAAGAAGTTTAATATCATATTAAATTCTATCCTTCAGTGTAAAATGCTTCGCTGTTTTACTGAAGTATAGTTACTGCAGTTTCATTATGAAATATATAGGTGTATTCTTCATTGTCAGATTTATTAATGGTTGAATTTGAGATTATGTGATAAGGATAACATTTGTTTTTTTATGTACTGCACTTAGTCTGCAGCTGTGCATACCAAGAAACCCATGATTTTCTACTTTCCTTGCAGCCTATGTCTAGCCTATTTTGAGGACTATTTTTCTTCATTTGCATTCCACTGTAGTTGCATGGTAATATACAGAAGTAATAAAGTATAAGAATTTTAAAGTAATTTGATTCCTTCACAGCAGTAAATGATTTTTTTGAAGATTACAAATACTGTGTGTTTAAAAAAAATCCATTTTAACAAAAAGGACAGTACTCAACTTGTCAACTAAATAATCTCTTAGGATTTTGGCTGGTTTTGTCTTTATTCATTCAGTGAGCCATAAAGCTCTTTAGTAAAATGGTAGATCTGAATATGTGCATTTAGATTTTTGTCTGAACAAAACTACAAGTGTTTAACCAGTGTGATCAGTCCCTGTTGGCTGCTTATTCTGTTAACCTGTCACAGCAGCTGGCACATGATACGGCTCTTTCTGAATTTCAGTCTTCTTGTATTGTCTCCTGAGGCTTCTCTTAAAGGTAGCTTATATGAGCCATACAACCAAGTACTATTTCAGGCATGCATTAAACATGCAATATTAATTTTCTTGACTACTTGTTCTGAAAATTATTGTACGTCTAAAATTAATTCAGCTGATATATTGCAAGTATGCAAATATTCTAGTCTCCCTTTCATCTGTTACTTCGTTAAAACAACCGTCTCTTATTTGTCACACATACTGGTCTCAAATGAGGAGGATTATTAAAAAGAAATGTTGGTACTCTTCATTTACTTATTATTTTTATCTTTCATTCTAACCAGAATTTCTTCTGAAAAGTTATAATATACAATCAAGATGTTTCATTATGTGACTAAAATGACAACTTCCTGTAATAACTAGGTGAAATAAATACATGAAAAAAACCTCCTCTAGGTAATTTTTTGTAATTTTTGGTGGTTTTTTTGTTTTGTTTGGGGTTTTTTTGGTAATTTTTCTACCAAACATTTGCACAAGTTCTTTGTGTAACTTTTTTCTGCCTGTGTAGTGCCTCTTTTAGGTTCCTTGGGCACAGCAGCAAAAGAAATAATGACACTCACAATGAAATTAAGGATATAGGAGAAGGAAGATGATGTTTCCTGTCATTGAAACTTCTTTTGACTATCTGTGCTTTTCCTATGTTATAATTGCTTCCTCTTCAGGAGGAAGATACTTATTATGGTTCTTCTTTTACTTCTATATAATTAATGATTCAGCTGCTACATCAAAATGTATTTCTTTGTGTAAAAATCAGCTGCTTTGACAATCATCCGATCTTATTAACATTGACCTTCACTTCTTCATACCTTTTTCCTTTTTGGGTCTGAATAACATTTGTGAGGGGATGACTTCCCCCAACTCCTCCCACCTTCCAGTGACCAGAACAAGAGAAATATATAAATACTTTTGAATGTACTAAGACTTAAATTTTCAGTGCTGTAGAGGTAGGCGCCTAAAATGTATTTTTTTTTTTATGAAATAAAAGCACTCTTCTGTCCATCCCTGTATTGAGTTTTGTGCATTAAATTTCTTGATTTGAGAGCAAAGTAGTTGGACAAGAGCCTGTTGAAATCCTCCATCTAATTTAGCAATGTTTGCTGAAGTGACACTGTATGGATGGGTGAATGTTACTTTCAAACTGGATAGGCTGGATACAAGACCAAATCTCCTGTATCAATTGTGTTTCTGTTTTTCCTGTACAGCTATACTTACTGGTGGACCACAGGTGTGCTAAAGCATTTACCTCTTCCTTTTGATGAAGGTAGGACCTATATTTGCTCCTTGCCTTGCAAAGTATCTTGAAAAAGAAGTTTTAGTCACAAATGCTTTTTAACTGGCTTAGATCCCAGATCTGAAAAAAAGAGTGTTTCCATAATGGTTTCTAAATACTTCTCCTCTTTCTCCCCTCTGCAAGGAGATAGGATTTTTCAGTTGCAGGTTGCAAGAGTGGCTGAAACTTGACTTTCATATGTTTATAAGCCAGGGCACACTTAATAATTTTTTCTTTTTTTCTTGTCTATTAGATATAGTTATAGTCTGTGCTAGTGGTCCTATTCCTGTTGAAGATGATGCAATATAGCTGGTGTAGATAGTCTTATTTCTCTGGGGTACTGCAGGGCATGTTTCATTAGAAATAGACATCATGAAATGAAATCAAATTATAGTGGTTGATAATGCATATTTATTAAAGATGTGCAATGCATCTTCTTCATGTCATATTTCCTTGTCTCAGAGGGGATATGACTGTAGGAGGAAGTTGCCTGGTATGGTGGTTAGGTGAGCAGGCTACGGTTTGATTAGATTTTTGCAAGAGTCAGTAATTGCTAGTAAAAGGATTGGTTTTTTTTTTCACCCTCAGTGACGTGTGCTGAAAACAGACGCAAGTTGACAGTGAAGAAATTCCACAAATACGAAGAGGAAATTGATATCCACAATGAGTTTTTTAGGCCATATGAGTTGAGCAGTTTTGATGAGACCTTCTGCTTGGCAATGACCAATTCTACACGGTATGTTGGGATGTTTTGTGACTAAATCCTTGACTGGAGGTTGATTTGGTGTGAATTAAATATGCATTTGACTTATTAGGTTAAATATGTGTAATTTCAAATTTAGTGAAGTTCTTGAAACGAAATCACAATGCTACATTGAAATGTTACTCTATAAAAAAATCTATTAAAATAGCAATTAGATTTCCAATTATTTTTTGTTGTGGAATGCCTAGTGTCTGGGCACTTGATGGCTGAGAGATGAACTTTGTTGACTCAGATCACAGAGGCTACTTTCAAAACAATTATTTTCTCCTTGTTCTATTCTCGTTTTGCACTTGTTTTCTTCAGTTCATCTGGTTCTCACAACTGATATTTTTGGGGTTTTTTGTTGGCAGCAGTCAGCTGGATATTCTGAATATAATTTGAATCATGGTTTGGCTAAAGATTTCCAGGCAAATTAAGTTTCATGTAGCTGTTTCACCCAATTTGTGTGTTGGCAGCATTTTGAAAACAATGGACAAAGTTATTGCTTTTATGTTGTTTTAAGTTATTATGCCCGGTAACTCGGGCTTCTTCAGCACAGGAATGGGGCACAATGCTTTGGCATCTTTGGCAAGTGGTGATACTTGCAGCTGTTTTATGGAACTAAATAATGCAACTGAAAGTTTTTTAAATACCTAGGTAATATATACACCAACTTGAAATTATAAATTTAGAACTTAAAACATCATCATAAAGAGATATTTTTTTTTAGTTCACAGGTAGATGTTAGAGGTGTTTCTTCCAGAAAATTTAATTTTTTAAAGCAAGCACTTTGTTCATGGATACTTTTTCTTTTCTATTTTGGCAGAGATTTTATGCCTAAGAATGTGGGAATTGATCCAAGTCCGTTTACTGTTCGTAAACCTGATGAAACTGGAAAATCTGTGTTGGGGTAAGTCTGAAGTCAGAAATTTTGTTCTGGTTTAACAGTACTGAAATTGTAATGAAAATATATAAACTCCTATGAGTGTGTCTGTGAAGCATATTCTGTGTTACATGGGAAATAAAAAATTCATTGGAGTTATACTGCAGAATTGCACACTTTGAAAATCACACCTAATTTGAGATTTTTATTTGACACTAGGAATTTTAATTCAACTTGTTTAATATTTTCTGTTTTCTCTCATTCCTCAAAGTGAAATTCATGAGAAGATTTTATCAATAATATACAGAAGTTATTAAACTTTAATAATCTCTTCATCCTAGTGGCAACTCTATTCTCTATTGGTGTTGACAGCAGTGCATATTTTCTTGTTGTCTTTAAAAAAATTATAAATTTTTCATAAATGGTGCATATTCTGAAACAGCAGTAAATGTCAATATCAGCATAGTCTTTGATAAAATACGTTATTAAAATGTTTATGGATAAAATTATATAAAACAATCCAGCAACAGTTGCTGGGACAAATGAATGTTTCATTTAGCTGCTTTTTCATTCTGGACCTGCTTTGTTACTCTCTTTATTCCACTGCTGTGTCCCACAAGAGCTGTGTAGAATCTTCATAAATTCATTCTCTCTTTGGTAGCTCATATTAAGGAAACCTTTTGTCAGTAGCTACTGTGCTGTCACAACATTATAAGTTCCTCTGAAAACTTGCTGTTCTGTAAAACACTAGAACATTTGACTGTCTCATGTGTTCTGATCCTGAGGGTCTCATTGTCCATAAATGTTGAGAATAGACTGTGCTTATCACTAGTAAGACATCATTTCATGCTACTGATTCCCTGGGAATAAACAGGAAGACTGTTCAACTGTTGCACAGTTTATCTCTGCTAAGAATTTGAGCTTATGAGTATTTTGAGGATAAGCTTTATTTTTCCACTTTGGTAGAATGTCAGATTTTGGACTAATTTGTCTCTAGTTACTCCATTAAACAGTTGACCGTTATATAATTTTCTCAGGCACTTTTATTCTAGCTCATCACTGTAAATTTCAGGGATTGATGTGAGACAGAGAATCAGCTCCATCAAAGCCACATTCCAGGACTCCCTGCATATCACTTCCATTTTCATTGAAGAAATTTCCTTTCATTGACTGTGTTGTAGTGTAAAACGTTGATTCGCTCTTGCACCTCACCCACATTTAGCCTTGCAAAAGGTGGTACCTTTGCCATGATCATTTGGCATGATCTTTTGACCTAAGACATTTCTGAAGGAAATTTGGTGATCTCTTTTTGTGTGTGTAGATGTTCAGGTCCCAGACATGCTGATGTACTCTGCATCTTGGCTGAGTACGTGATGGGAGTGGGGTGAGGATAACACTCCTAGCAGTGTTGGCTACTTGCTCCATTCCTCAGCTTTCAGAAAGGACTGCTTTTCTTATCACCTTCACCTCATCTAGAAAAATAGGGAAAAATCCCTTTGCTTTCCCTAAAAAGAATGCTTATGTCTTCATAACTTCCTGTGAATTTCAGTCCAAGGAAGTGTCAGGTTCTTCCGAGTCAGAAATCAAACTCTCCTGCGGTGCTGTTTTCCCCAAAGCATTTGCTCCAGCTCTAAGATTTCTTTTGATACAATAATGTCCTAGGGGGTGGTGTGTGCTCTCAGATCACAACCTTTGGAAGGACTCTCTTACATCTTTATATGTGTTCCTTGAGCACTCAATGCGTAGCTAATTCAGTTCAGGAATAAACTGCTGTGTGAGTTTCGCTTCAAGAGGCGGCATCTGTAACAGTTGTGGTGTGCTCCACTAGGGCTCAAGTGATGCTGATGAGAGCACTAGACCTGTATCTCCAAATAGCATTTGCATCAATCTTTGTACTCGTTTCACAGCCTCTAGCATGCTGCTGTCTTCCTTTAGAATAAGTCACACACTGTCTGTCAGTGATACATGGGACAGTCAGTGCAGCAAGGAAGAGATGTTCCTTCCTTATTTCCAGTGATAAACTGTCCATTCATTAGTTAATGTCTATTCATTAACTGCCTTCCCTGAAAGATTGTGACAGTGTCTGAGAGGAAATTGCAACTAAATAGTCTTCTGTGGCCAGTAGGAAAGGATGTAGAACACATAAATCTGGTATGATTTCTCATGGGTGCATACACTTAAATCCTGTGTTAGCCTACTTACATAGAGATGCTGTACCTTGAAGGTCTCTTATAAATAAGGCATCTCTTTATATTGACTAGAATTTCTTGAGTGAGAAATATACTGCTTTAAGAAATGTTGCTGATTAAAGAATTAAATTGAGGGAAGAGGTATGGAAAATAAGGGGAAAAAAAGTGACATTACCATTAAGATTTGGAACCATTACCGTCAAGATTAAGGAAGCTATTGGACTGGATGTTGTTACTAATCAGAAAGTGAAACTTTTTCCAAGATCAAAACCAAAGATATTATGCCTCAATTATTTTTTATTCCTTTTTGTTTATTCATTTGTGGGGAGAGATTTATGTAAAGAATCAGAGAACTGGTGGAGAAAAGCTGACAGAATCCTTTGGCGTTTCTTTAAATGCTCTGGAATAACAAGATTGAAGAAGACAAATGAATCGGGCTAATTTAAAAGATGAGCAAAAAGTTGCCCCAGAGGTTAAAACTTATTTCCCTGGAAAGATTGTAACCAAGATTAGGAATTTTAAATATTCATTGCTAAGATCTTGCTGTTTTCATAAATACACACTGCCTTTCCTAATAGGAACAAAAATAATAGAGAAGAAACTGTGCTGCAGCGCAAAACAGCTGCTAGTGCTCCTCCACCCCCAAGTGAGGAAGCAGTGTCAAGTAGCTCTGAAGATGATTCTGGGACTGATAAAGAAGATGAGGGTGCTGTTTCTCAGCGTTCAACTCCAGTAAAGGTGACTGATACAGGAGACAATACAAAAATCGCAGAGGTAAGAAATCACTGTGTTCGGCAAGTTTAAAAATTCACACTCCCTTAAAAATGCCTTATAGAACAGTCAGAAGTAAAGCACTGAGAAATTTAGTGACAAAGGTCCCCAGTGCAATTTTTTTGGTGTAGATAATAGCATAACTGCAGCACAACTGCTTCTTAACCTTTGCTGTTGTTTTTGTCACGTTATAGTGAAACACAAATAGCATAAAAAAAAAGAAAACTACTGTCAGAAAGGTATGGCATTTGAAAAGTATTTGGGTCATTACATCATGTAAAATCCACCTGTATGAGTGTGTTAATTCAGAGCAGTAACACATGTCTGATTGTCTGATTATTGCCTGTTACCATGCTCTGGTACACATCATTAGGTGTCCTTGGAGCATACAAATGAGATTCCTTTTCTCTAGGGATGTACTAGATCTACCTACTTAATCAACATTTAGTCTATAGGAGTCAATCTGGAGCAATCCCCTTTAAAGAGATGTAATATGAACCTGAGGTCCTGAGAACCACCTCTTGGAATTACAAAGTAATTCCTTTTAAACTATGCCACTTGCTTAGGTCAATTAACTGCAAATTAATGTTCATTCTGTCTAAATTTCAACCTAATTTATGTGAACACTTTTAAATTGCTGTCTCATGATTATGTGGTCTGGCATTTTAAAAAACTTAACTAGCTTCAAAAATGTGCATGAAAATGTTACCACGCAGGTCCTGTGCTATTACTGTTACTAAGGTTGCAGATAATGGCAGTGAATAAAATAGTGAAATAAATTGCATTTGCCCAGTCAGATGGAAAGAATGTATATTTTCAGTTGGCTATTAATCTTTTTTTGCTTGCATAAGTTCCATTTTGTTGGAATCCCTTGGGTGCTAATTTAATGAAAATATGAGTTGTATAAGGAATTATGGAAGTATCTATTTTATTTGTTCATGTAATAGTTCTTCAAATTCTCTCTTGTAGATATCCATTTTGGATACCACTGAAAGTGTCTTTGCAAAAGGTTATGCTAATGTATACTATAGAAGTTTGGAAAATAATTACGTTGTCTGGCCGGGTTGGTTTTTTTAAAGTCACAGCTAATTTAAATGGTTATAGGATTGTGCATGTTGTCACTTCTGAAGAAAATTGGGTATTTGTGACCATAGCATAAAAGGTAGTGCCTGATAGGCAACAGACAATTACACTGCCTTTTATTTATTTATTTATTTATTGGCACAATTCAAATTTTGATTCTATTCAGTCTTTAGCCTAGGGTAGTGTGTTCTCAGATAATGGATTTTCAGCCTTCAATAGTGCAATAGTGTCTTCTTCCTACTCCAGTACAAGCACATTTATTTATTTGTGTTTATGCAAGGTATTTTATCTGAAAGTTTTCCATTATCCCTGAATAAGAGTACCTGTTCTTCAGCAAATCAGATTGTTTCTATTTTTTAACAAAAATCCAAGTTGAAATTTTATTCTTGGTTCCTACAGTTGCACAGTTCATGTCACATTAGTTTTCCCCTCTTGTTTTGAACACACTTCAGCACTCAGACCTAAGATAACTTTTTTAGATTTTAAAAATTCTTAAATGAAAGGTTTATGTAAATACAAAGTATGATTTGAAATATTGAATTTCAATGGCTTAAAAATTGACTGAGCTATTCTGAATTTTTAGTAATTATATGGAGAAATATATTCCAATTTATTATCACCTTTTCATGCATTGAATTTTAGTCATAATTTGCATCGTCAATTCATGCCATTCCTTATTATCTGGGGAACTCAAAAAGCAAGTTCCTTTCTGTTCACATTTCTGAGAAGTTAATAAAAGATACATTTATACTTCTGGTCAGGACATACCTTTCTGAAATTCTTTGACTTGGAATCATTTTGAAATAAGGGAAAGCTGTCTTTATATTTGACTCACAGTCATATGTGGCTTGTCAGAAAACCCCCCTCAGTTTAGCACTGAGTCACTAGACACAGTTGGTGAACTATTGCAAGTGCATTGATTCCTTGTTATAGTTGACTGACATGATTGCATAATGTATAAAATAAAAATAGTTTTGTTCAACCTGAGGTTTGTAATTATTGCAGAATTGACAGCAGGAAATGTGAAAGCAAATGTGGGAGCATGTTCTGAACGAATATGATTTATTCTATATTAAGTTTCAATACAGAACAGAATTTAATAACTACACCATTATGTTCAATTAATATAATTTATTCTCCTAATACATTGTTTTAGCTGATTATATCTTTCAAGAATTCTTTCCTTGTTGAATAAATGTGTGGATTTATATTTCTAATAAATTATTTTCTTAAAAAAATATGTGTAAGTTAAGATTGCTGTGGATGTGAGAAACCTGTTTGGTTTTGTCTGCACTTCTGAAATTATATTTTGTTTTCTAAGGAAGTTCTTTCTTAAGAGCAAACTTTCTTTAGATGTTGTTACAGTATTCTTAATCTGAATCTTTCTTATGTTCCAGAATGTAGTGCAATCAACAAAAGATGTGTATGGAGTCAATCTTTCAGATATCCCTTCAGAAGATGATCTTGCAATATATGCAAGGTGAGATAAATTTCCAGTGGTAATCGTCAAAGGATAATTTGAGCTAGTTAAGTGCAGTTTGTCAAAGTGCTGCCTTTGATTAAACTAATTTAAAGGAGAAATTTGTCTATGTATGCTATGTCTTTCAAAATGAGACTATTTTCAGCTGTTTGTGTCAATTCTGATTTCAGTGGAAGCTATGCAGGTGTTTCTGAATGCAAAATTTGGAGCTTAAATCAAATGAAAGATGCTTCAAAAGAAATAACTGTCACTTGAAATAATCCTAGAAATTAATAAGTAAATTCATAGGAATTCCATATTCCATTGATAAGTAAATTCCACAGGAATGGTTCCATGATTGTAAGCTTTGTTAACTGTAGGGTTTGCATTTTTCAAGTGTTGAATTGTTCCAGTTCAAGTCAGTCACAACGAAATAGCTTGTTTTGTAAAAACTCATATAAAACAATAGAAGTTGTCTTTTTGTTTAACATGATGTCATATAGGGGTCTAAGAAATCTACACCTCGTCTCAGGAAAGTACTGTGTGTATATTGAAATGAATAGTTGTGAAACATGCATTGAAATGGCCTTGTGTGCATTTGTTTTTATTTTCTAATGTGTAATAGCAGTAGCTACCTTGTTATATTTGAAACCTTATAAATTTTTAAGGAAAATTTTAATTCACTGTGATATCTAATTTGATGATATGTGGTGTTTCATCCTGACTTAGTTCTTTAATCTACTCAAAGCATTTTTTCTTTTTATTTAAAATTACTTTTATCTTACCTTTTCTTTGGGTGAAGATATTTCTCTTGCACTCTTCTGTTCTTTAAAATTCCCATTTCTACCTATTTCCTACACGCTGAGTCATTTGAAGATACTACACTTGAATAGGGTGAAGGAGGATGGTTTCTCATTATATCTGAAATTTTTACCTTCAGCTATGCCTCTACCTTTGTTTCTTTTTTATTTTAACCCTGGAAGATGGATGCAAATTTGACAACTATCCTTTGATACAGCAGGTAGTTATTGTGGTTCTGAAAATGGCCAAGTGTAAGCTGGTATCTACTGTGAGTTTCTCTGTGCAGATGAACAACTCTGTGTTAACATCCAGAACTGCAGCTGCTTCCAATTTCATAATTTCTTCAGGCTGGACTAATGTTCAATCTATGGTTAATATAAAACTGTAAGCACCTTGGAGGCTTTGAAGCACCCTATTTATATCCTTTTTAAGAAAAAACCATAATAAACCTTTCATTTCCTTCAAGCAATGCAGGTTTTAAAAATAGAAAAAATTACAAATTCTTTATCTCTTTTAGCCAACAAGACATAGTGCTATTTCTGGTCTGGTGTGCTGATTTATGTAATAAAGGATGTCAGTAAAATCTATACTTTCTAAAATGTACATTGCTTGAGAATAGCAGCAATTTCTTTCACAGTATGATTACAGTTCTCACATCAAGCCTTTTTCTGTTACTGTAATAAGGGAAATGAGGATGTAAGATCCTGACTCCACGTGACATCGCTGGACATGTTACATGTTTTTTCCTGATTAGGATTAAGGTCTCACAGATTCAAAGTACTTCAGGTTAAGTTGCTTTATATCAACTGATCTGTATTAAGCCTATTTGCAAATGCAATTAAAAGTAATTTGGATCCATTCAGCCTGTTTTCACTGATGGCTGAGATAAATCTTATCAAAACAGAAATCACAGAAGCCCAGGTAGGTTGAATTTGGAAGGGACAGGAAGTCCCTCAAATAATTTGAGGATGTCTGCTGCAGATCAACTGTGCCTGGTATCTTCCTGATGTTGGGAAACTTGCTTGTGTGCATTTAGGTCTTTTAACTTTCAAAATACTGAGTAATTTGAAGCCCTGAATTAAAATACTAATGCAATTGGTTTGCCTTTGAATTTTTTTAAGTTGGTTTCAATAGCAGGCTCCTGCACAAGATGATCTTAATTATCTTGATTTCCATGTAAAATTCTCTTATTTAGTAGTGTAAGTATTTATTCCTTTTATGGTCAAAGTGATGTTGCTTGTCCCTGAGGCTTTTGTTTCTACCAAAACATAGAATCTGAATGGAGTGGAAAGAAAAGCTACAATAAGTTGTTTAGGAACATGTTGTTCATTTGACTTCTGTACACTCGTTCCTGCAATTGGTTTTGCACTGGTAATAGCTGCTTGTTAAAATGTAGTAAATATTCCTGAGCTAGACCAGTAAGACTTCTTAAGCTAGATGGAAACTCACTGTTAAGAAAAACACTCTGCCTCAGAAAATTAAACTAGTAAATCGCAACTGGCATTTGCTTGTCTCTTCAGTGGCACAGCTGTGTTGGAAAGTGAACAAATTGAGTGCAAGATAGCTACATATATTTACATTTGAAACCTTCTGACTTTTCCTTCTATTCTGAGTGACTAAGATTAGTGATAAACTACTTTTCAGAAGATTTTTTTCCATTTCATTGCCAAGAAAAAAAGCCATGACAGTATTTTCCATTGGCAGTGTCTTCCAGCAAATATTTGGAGATGGAGAAATTGTCCCAAAAGGTTGTGTCTGTAAATAAGTGATCTGGACTTAACAGCGTTTCAGATGAATAAACTAGATTGAATTCAGCAGAGGACTAACTTAAATCTGAAACTTGAGATACTTTGTGTCTTTTGCTGATTTTTCCATAGGCTGTTCCTCTGACTGATTGCTTTGAGAAGGACATAGGAAATTGACTGTAGAGGGCTGTCTGTTTCTTAGGGGAAGCTTGTTTCTTCCCGTGACATACTAGGTGACACAAATGGATAAGCAAATCATTTCTCAAAGGAGGTTCTGAGTTCATGCATGCACCCTCTATCAACTTTTAAAAATCTCTCTTGTTCACCAGACAAGTACATCATGATCAGTGACTTACACAGCATGACTCAAAATCTCATTTCTTAGTGTAATTTTCTTCTGTTTGATGATTTTTGGGGGATAGTTCCTTTATTTCTTAGATTTATTCTTCAATCTACTGCTTTTCACAGGTTTGTTCAGCTGGGACAGAGCCAGCATAAACAAGACAAGGGCAGCCAGCAATTTTGTTCAAAACACCTCTTGGATAAGGTCATAAATTTGTAAGTATTCTTTTTCTTTTTCCCTTTAGCTTGATTTTGCTTATGTCATTAGATATAAAAAGTGATCAGGTAAATTTGATGTTAAATTGCTTGAGAGTCACACTTTCATTTTCTTTACTGCATAAGGGGATTCAATGCATAGCATGAAAAACTGTCTTTTTGAAGGTTTGTTTTTTGTTTCTATTATTTTGGGGAGTCTTGTTTTTTGTTTTGTTTTTTAGTCTTTGTAGTATCATGGGGGTTGTATTCAAAAGTATTAGCAATCCTGAATTAACACGAAGTGCTGAATCTACTGAGTTTAGAGGGCAATTTGTTCTTGCATGTTCTTCACTAAAAAATGTTCAAAGCTGCAACTGAATCTTCTTAGTACAACTGTATAAAAAGGGTTGTGCTATTATCCAAATGTCATACTAACATTGAATCAGGTCTTACAATTTAGATGATCAAGTACAACTTTCCCAGTTGACATCTTCCTGTACTGCAGGCAGCTTAAAGTTTCACCAAGACAAGGCAGAATTTTATTTACTTCTGTCACTGGGAGTACACGATCCTTTATCCAACAGCATGGCCACTTAGAACTGCCAAAACTTTTCTGCAATCCATTGATTTACAGAAGCCCCAACTTTGTTTCCTGCACTGCCTGTTCTCCACCCCTCTGAGCTGATGAAGTGAGGAAGCCTTGAACATAGCATTTATACCTAAGCAGGGAGAGAGAGTGGGTGAGTCTCAGTTGGGCTAAGAAAGAATGACATGAAACAGATGCAATGCTGTGTATGAGACAATACTGTCTGATAGCAGTGTTTATTCACTTGGTATTAGCTACAATGAAAGTGGTAATACCACATTTGTAGGTAAATGAGCCCATAGTTTTATAATAAAACATGCCTAATGGGTATGAAAGTAGTAAATTAGATTGGAAAACTGTAAAACTGTTTTTCAATATGAGGGAGCAAGCATGAATGTTTTAAATTGACATGTTTATTAATAAAATATTTTGTAAGAAGAATATTTTTGCTGTGAATAAAGGCAATTTCTTTTTTGTAATTGCAGAATCTCCCAGCATGTAAGACAGTGTAGGAGATAACAATTCCTTTCTTATCCCTTTAAATACAATTTTTTTTTCCCAATGCTGAGCATCTGTAAAATGAAGACATTAAAGAGAGTCCCTACACAGAATTCTGGTAGTTTTGGGATAGTCAGATGTTAATTTTTCTCTTTTCCCAAGTGTGATTTCCATGTGTTTCTGAATAGTAGAAGTGTAAAAGTCATAGGGCACAGAAATCTGCGCCTCCTGTTACTCCTCCTGTTGAAGTCATGTAGATCATCTCTCTTGCCACTTCTAACATGCTCCTCTGTGCAGATCAGAGAGGAAATAGGGTATCTTAGAGCTGATAATTTCTTTTTTATTACAGTATATCCCCTGACAGCTTAAAAATTTTCTTTGGGTTTTATTCTGTTACTTTTTTAAAATGTTTAAATACTGTTTGGATGGTGACAGATTGTTCTTTTAGTTAAAGTCATAAATGTAGCCATTCTTAAAAGGCATGTTGTTCAACTCTGAAACAAGGAAGCTTTTTTTTTACTGAGTTTAAATTACAGCTGTGAATCAGGAATTTCCTTGGAGAATACTAACATTTTAGAGATAAAATAGAATGAACATAAGTGTACTCAAGATTAGGGAGAGAGGGAGGGTTTTCAGTAACAGCAGCTGAGGCACAGCTTGTGCCTGTTTCTCAAGGAGCTCTTGAAGAAATTGAAAAATTATACTAACTTTTATTAATTTGATGTTAGATGCCTTTTAAATTGAAAAAAAAAATCAGACAAATTTTATTCTCCAGTGGTTGCTTCATGTATGATACAAATGCAATCAAACCCTAGTTCTTTTCATAGTAAAATTAAACACTCACTCTAAAACTTTGGTTTCATATCAGCAGTGAGACATAATTTAGGCTTAGGTTAGTTGTCTTTTCCACACTTCTCAAGAAAATCTTTTTTAATAACCCCACATTTCACAATTTTAAACACTTGACCATTTTAATCAAATACATGAAGCTGCTACAAAAGAAGAACTATTTCTTATTTTTATAACATCTATGCAGTGATATTGACAAATTCAAATATGAATTGTATAAATACTGAAGAGAAGGTTCCGGCTTAAATTTAGGAACTGTAAGTATAGACTAGAAATAAAATATAGGGACTTGAACAGGGACCAAAGTGATGCAGTGAAATAATAGTGAGGATGAGTGGAGGATGTGGAAGGATATTGAAATTCTTTTTGTTCTTAGAAACTCCATGAAGGAAAAAATGATGGAATTTTAGTTAGAGCTAAATAGAGCTAAACAGAGCTGGACCACTTTTAGCACAATCTATTATAATGTGAATGAAGAGAGACTCTAAGTACTGTAGTGTAATTACTGTTGGCTGACACACTGCACCTGTTCATAATTCCCTAATTCCCTAGTGTTCATTTTGGTATGATGTAAATAATACTGTTGTAAAAATACACTCTTAAAACCTTTTCAAATGTGCTTCATACATTTATCTAGGAGTACAAGAAACTTTATTCCCTCCTTAAAAGGGAATTGAGTGTTTTGGTTCCCTGTAGCAAAAAAGAAGAGTGTGAGCATGCTTAAACATCCTTGTACCAAAGTGTGGCTGGTGAATACATGAGCATCTGAGCTGTTTTCAGTGCCTCTGCTTCAGGTCAGGTCCTAGAATGCTTTGGGTTGGAAGGACTCTTAAACACCATCCAGTTCCAACCCCCTGGTTGGAAACTGGGCAGAGACACTTTCCACTAGACCAGGTTGCTCAAATTCCCCTCCAGCCTGGCCTTGCCAGGGATGGGGCAAACACAATTTCTCCAGATGACCTGTTCCAGTGCCTCGCTGCCCTCACAGTGAAGGATATCCTTCTATTGCCTAAGTTAAACCTGTCTTCTTTCAGCTCAAAGCCATCCCCCTTTGTCCCATCACTTCATGCCCTTTAAAAAAGTCCCTCTGCAGCTCTCTTGCAGCTCCCTTTAGGCACTGGAAGGTGCTCTAAGGTCTCCCTGGAGCTGCCTTGTCTCTGTGCTGAACAACCCCAACTCTGTCAGCCTGTCTTTGTAGGGGAGGTACTCTAGCCCTCTGATCATCCTCATGGATATTTGCTTAGGATTCAAGCAAGGTGAAGAAATACATTTTGTTTACTTTTTAGATATACTTCAGAGGCTTGAGGAGAGCTAATCAGTGTTGAAACAAATGCAGTGGCTTTCTGGTGACTGCTGTGTCTGAGAGCTAATCCATATCACCATGCGCTTTTCCTTGGAAGTATGGAACATCCTCATTATAAGTGAAGGTTTTAACTGTATCTTTTACTGTAGAGACATTGATACTCTTGGTGAAACCATAACACCAGGAAGCCTACTCACAAATGGGATGAAAATAATGAAAATGGCGTGTCAAGGGTGCTGTCCGTCATGACATAAAGTTTATGTTCCTATCTATGTAATTTTCACTGGGAGGCCATAAAGCTGCAGGTCTCTAGGGAAACCTCATAGCCAAGTCATAAATAACATGCTCTCCTTCATGACTATTGTAAGATATTAAATTTATTAAGTAGAATAGATTTTTACATTAATATGTTAGAGAAATGGCTTTTAATTAAATGACTGGATAATACAAGCACTCTACAAATAGTTACAGCTTAACACGGGGTTATTAATCAAAGTTGGCATGCATGAACATGCGGTTCTTTCAATATATTTTTATCATGTTGATGCAAGTAGGAGGAAAATTGAGATTCAGTTATTAAATGCACAAAATTAAATGCACTTTGCTGCCCAGCTTCCATTGTACCTAAGGAAAGGATTTTTGAGTCATTAGTGCTTCAGAAATGTCTTATCTTTAGAAACCAATCAATAAATAGAGAAAGCATCAATTTAGTGCTCTGTTTTGCTCTTTTACTTAATTCTCCACTTGCTAGTGGACCAAACAGACTAGTTATATTTGAGTAAGTGACATCTTTTGTTGTTAGATTGTGACATTAATAAGTTAGTACAGTGTGCTAGTGTCAAATGCCATTGCTAGAGTCTCAGCTTGGATACTTTACATTGATTAAGTACTGCAGGAACTATGGATGTTTTGAAAATCAATCTACTTTTAAAGCATCTGGACTAATGTTTTTACCAGTTCTGAAAGCAACTACCTTAAATAAACTAGAAGTGATAATGAAAAGAAACTCTCACATTGTTGAGGGAAAAAAAAAATGTTTTAGAGTATGCAGCCAATCTCTGTGGATGACCAGTGATTTTATTGTCTCAAGTTCAATAGTATATTTTTATAAGTAACTCTGTCATTGCAGTCAAAGAGTAATCAACTGACTGTATGGCTACACAAGGTTGAAATATAAAATGAAAATGTATTACTTTAATTTGGAAACCCTTTAGTTTTATATACTGTATTCCAGTTGTAGTGAAATATTAGGCACAGTATATCCTACATGACACACTGCAGTAAGACTAATGAACTGTCACATGATGCAACATCCAAAATACAATATATTTTACTAAAATAAAAGGCTGCAAAATGAGGGAGCAAGAGTTTTTGGTCATTTTAATGGAGCTCCTCATTTAGAAACACTGTCAAATATTAGTTTGTGCCCATAATGCAAGTATAAGTTTATTAAGGCATTTTATTTATAGGGGGGTTTCCCCTTGCTTAAGTGTTCCGGTTCTTACTTGTTTTTTTACTTTCAAAAGAGGAGATTCTACATATAAAAATAACTTTTTGTATCCTGAAAAGCACACAGGTAGTGAGTCATGACTGTAGCTTCTGTAGAATATGGCAATGATACTAATATCTGAATCTTCATTGCATTTGGGCTGGTTGATGTTTGCTTTATGAAATAGTGAG
Source organism: Cyanistes caeruleus (assembly GCF_971803275.1). NCBI lineage: Eukaryota > Metazoa > Chordata > Aves > Passeriformes > Paridae > Cyanistes > Cyanistes caeruleus. The sequence continues at coordinate 45,396,365 of NC_141702.1, forward strand.
TTTTGACAGTAAGTTGCCACTTTGCTTTCTTAACCGAGAAGTTTTGAGCCCAAAAATATGTGTACATTAGGATTCAAGTATGGGATTTGTTGAATGAAGATTTAAAAAATATTTTCATAAAAGTATCTGAGTGCTGTTGCTTATAATAAATTGTCTGTTTCCTGATAATTAGATGGAAATTTCTTACCTAATTAACCCTTTCTCTGTGTTGGCTCAGAGTATAATCACTTGTTATAATTGTTACTAAGTGGATTAGCTCCATGAAGTCTTTCTTTTTTCTGCTATAATGCATGGCACAGATCTACTTTAGCTGGGGTACTTACTGACCGTAGCAGATCTGATGAAGGATGAAGAAATGAGGGCAGGGCAAAGGGAAGTGAGAAGGTATTCTGTAATGGGATTAATGACAACTTACCTAATTACCCTACTTGGAAAGCTGGGTCTTATCAGGTCTGCAGTAGTGATAAAAATCTAGGTAAATGAATTATCTACTGGGAGCTTGCCCTCTCATTGACTCTCCTGTTTATTTCAAGGAAAAGAAATAATCCTCTCTCTCTCTGTGGAAAATTTTTACCTAAAGCTTCAAATATTCTGTATGTTTGGTTTTCTTCCAGAATACCCATCTCCTCCTTTTCTCAAGACAATATTTATGAAGTCCAGCCTCCAAGAGCTGATAGGAAATCGATAGAGATTTTCCATGCACACATTCAGGCTGGAAGAGGAAACATGCAGCTTCTGGGAAGAGATGATTTCCTCATGTACAGAGAGTACATTCGAAACAGATACATGTAAATCCAAGCCGGATTCTCCTGCCAAATCTACTGTACTGATAAGTCCCAAAAATAATTTTAGAAAGGAAATCTAGTTTTGTTCTTTTGCAGTAATGAATTTATTACTAACTTTTCTATTTATTATTCTTTACTGTTACCCATTTATTGTATTGTTCTTTAGGGGAAAAGGTGGTTTAATATCTGATTTAAAAAGTTATTTAATATCTTTTTAGCTGAAAGTGTATCCTAAGAGACTAAGTGAATAATCAGAGCTGCCAGAGCTACTAGAGAGTATGTAGCTATTTGTGGTAAAGAAAATATGGCGTCTTTAGTTTTTTTATGTTTATTTCTTACATTGTTATGTTTGATAATAAAACTGAAGTGATTTGTACACAAGAATCAGAAGATAATAGTTTTCTTCCCCTTTCTTTCGTGATAGAAAACAATCTTCTTTTACAGCAGAATATTTTCTGATATTTCTTGAGGTTTTTAGAAAAGTGAGTGCTAGAATGACTGCTTGCAAATTTCTGCCTTTTTAAGCAAAAGTGAAAAATATGTGACTTATGTCAAAATCAAAATTTGCATCAACACTAATAAACTTTGTAACCCTAATATGTGTCAAAACTAATCTCGCTGGTGCTGGTAGCTACAGAATGTGTACCACATGCTGCAGGGTGAAGATGGCTTGTGGCTAATTACCACAGGTTTCTAGCAGGAGTCTGAAGAGAACCCCATAACAACTACAAATGAGGGAATGCTCTTCACATTACTGGCTTTGGACACCTAGAGAGTGCCAAACCATCCTGTCATTTTTCTTTATGGCAGGCATTATCCTTTTGAAGCATACTCTTCCCATCCCTGTGTTTGTGCTCCTGTGAGGTGCCTTGGAGTTGAAGTCTAGAGTCTCTGGGTAAAGTGGTGTTGGTAAGTGACCTGATCAGCTGGAATGGTCATGCAAGAGCAAGCAGTAGTTGGGTTAGGCAAGACTGCACATCATGTCTTTTGCTTGCTAAGAGGTAAAGAGGCAGCAGGTGTCTAAATAGATTCTTTTGGGCTTTTGAGTAAAACATTTTCAAATTAAAAAAAAAAATAAGGGAGGAATCCTACTATTTGCAATTGCAAGCTTAAATTCCCAACACTTTGTAGCCCTTTACCTTGAAGAATACTGACAATATCAGCAGCACTACTGACAAAAAACATTTTGTTCCACAAGCTTGTACAGACCATCTTTCAGAATTTTCTGGAATAGCAGAATAACTGTTTTAGGGATGCAGCCAACTGCATGTAACAGATGTAGAGAACATGTTTGTGTTCACAGTAAATTCCTTTTCAGGCAGCTACTGTAGATTTGTGGCTACTCGTTGCAAACATGTTTGCATATATTTGAATATTTTATGCAGTAAGTTGCACCTCTGTTAGCAATTCAATGTACGAAAAGATGCAGTGGGTAAAGGGAAGAAAGGTTTCATGTGGTACAAGTTTGCGTGTCTCAGGGAAAGACTTGCATACAGTCAATGAGAACACAGTACCCCGTAGAAGCATTTTGGTGTTCATTCTTTTTTCTTAATTGTTTTGAGCCAAATGGTTGTATTTTAGGAGATGCAAGAATTAATTGTTATTTTACATTACTTCATTGCAATTGTTAATGTTTTTTTCCACAGAAAAAATAAACCTATACTGAATTCTTTTGCCCAATATGAAAATAATTAGAAGGAATAAATACTTGCTTTGAAAAAATGTAGAGCTGGAATTTGTGTCTTAATGAGACAAGCGCACACTTTCCTTACTGCACTTAAACTATTGCAAGGAATGTTTTCTAGACTTATCACAGACCTTACTTTTGTTGTTGATAGGTACTGGTAATTCATAAAAGTTACCCTTGAAGTGTACCACTTACCCACAGGTAAGTCAAAAGATGATACTCCCTTTTCAGCGACCAATGATGTTGCTGCAAAATTTAGGGATAGTAATAATTTTACAGCTCTAGGAGAAAATATGTTTAGCCCTCAGCAATTCAGACACTCCTCAAAGAAGAGGAGTAAAGGAGATTGGTTTGCAGTTCTGAGAGCTGGATGATACCTCAGTGATGGCTTGTGTGATCTACCATTAGTGTACTCTTAGCTGTTCAGAATGCTTCAGGGTGCCAATGTCAACTTTCAATAGGCTTATTTAAAGAAAAAAAAAAAGGCCAATGCACAAAGCAAGACTCCCAGCTTAACCCTGAGTAAACTCAACAGTCTGAGTGGACCTGCTACCTAATGCACATAAATGATTATTTAAAATAGAAATACACTCAATCACCCATCTAACATTCAGCTGGATGAAGGACTCCGAAGGTGCTGCCTCTGCATCCACCTACTTTATCCCATTCTTGTGATAATAAGGTTCAGTTCTCAAGGGTGTTAGAAGTTCTCAATAGATGCATATATTTCCCTTACAGAAGCAGAAGAAAAAGTGTGTAAAATAAGAATAATCATGAAAAGAGTGAGCTATTTTGGCTCTGAAGAGTAACATTGTACTCTTTTTCACTTCTAAGTGCTAATAACCACCTTTAAGCAAAAAAAGCTTTTAAAAAAAAAAAAGCAAACACCTTTTTTTAGGACCAAAGAAATATTTGAGAAATATGTTGATTTTTCCTCCAAAATATATTTAGCTCGTTTCAGTGTGTTTTAAAGATTACATTGCAATACAGTCCCAAAATGTACACCTAGAAAATGATGACTTCGGGTTCTTTCCTGTGGAATCAGGAAACACAAATGTCAAATAAGGACTGATTTGGTCATTTCTGTGCCACTTCTGTGCCAATGGATTTTGATGCCAGTCCAAGAGCTTAAGCTTTGTGTTGTGACTGTAGGAGCAGTTCTTTTCCTCAGTTTTCGTTGGTAGTTTCCCCGCCTTCTGAGTCTTGTGTCCACTTGCAAAATCCACTGACTTTTTGTTCTCGTCCTCTCATTTTCCAGAGGGACTTGTCTGTGGTCCTGAAATAGGACCTTTCAGTGTTCACACAGCTGCCAGGGGGAAGAATCAAAAGAGCTGTGCATAATTCTGGGGTGACACTTGTAGCAGCTCTTTGTTTTGTTACTGACTTTGTGAGATTTTTTTCCACATCATCCAGGAAGGTTCTCTTGGCTTTCACAGACTCGAGCCAGCCTTCACTTTTATAAACTCCAAAGCACATGCTGTGTCAAGTAGTCATGCTTTACAGTCAGAGGAAGTACCAGCTTCACTCAGGAGATCATTTCGTTCTCCACAGGGGTTTCACCTTGTCACTAATTATATGAACAAGTCCAGTTCACTGAGGGTAAAACTGAGGTATGTACACAGGAGTGTTCCATTTGCTGGCTTAGTTTCAATCCAAGTGATTGCCTAGAGCCTGATAGGGAAAAATACAATGTGCT